>NC_056430.1:70860431-70950431 GCF_018296145.1 Oncorhynchus tshawytscha | reverse complement strand
TAAGCCACAATCCCAAATCCTACGAAAAACCCCAATACTAAACACACCACATAATAAACCCATGTCACACCCTGGCCTGACCAAATAAATAAAGAAAACACAAAATACTAAGACCAGGGCGTGACATAATCATTACCCTAAATTCACTTTAACTGCTTAATCTTAACCTAACCCTCATCCCTCAACCTAACCTTAACCCTTTAACCTTATACATTTTGACCCTACACTCTTAGAAAAAATGGTTCCAAAAGGGTTATTAGGTTCCCCATAGGAACTCAAAAGGGTTATTAGGTTCCCCATAGGAACTCAAAAGGGTTATTAGGTTCCCCATAGGAACTCAAAAGGGTTATTAGGTTCCCCATAGGAACTCAAAGGGGTTATTAGGTTCCCCATAGGAACTCAAAGGGGTTATTAGGTTCCCCATAGGAACTCAAAGGGGTTATTAGGTTCCCCATAGGAACTCAAAAGGGTTCTTCAAAGGGTTCTCCTTTGGGGACAGCCAAAGAACCCTTAAAGTTTCTGGAACATATGAATAATACATACATTAACAATATTAACATCATCAAATAGATACAATACATTCCACAGATCAATATACAGTGCATTCGGAAAGTATTCAGACCTTTGACTTTTTACACATTTTGTTACTTTACAGCCTTATTCTAAAATGGATTACAAAAAATATATATTGTCAGCAATCTACACACAATACCCCAAAATGACAGAGTGAAAACAGGTTTTTAGATATTTCGCAAATGTATAAAATAAAAAAAACAGAAATACATTATTTCATAGATATTCAGACCCTTTGCTATGAGACTCGAAATTGAGCTCAGGTGCGTCCTGTTTTCATTGATCATCCTTGAGATGTTTTTACAACAGTGATAAATTCAATTGATTGGAAATTATTTGGAAAGGCACACACCTGTCTATATAAGGTCCCACAGTTGAGAGTGCTTGTCAGAGCAAAAAACCAAACATGAGGTTGAAGGAATTGGCTGTAGAGCTCCGAGACAGGATTGTGTCTAGGCACAGATGTGGGGAGATGTGGGGATGTGTACCAAAAATGTCTGCAGCATTGAAGGTCCCCAAGAACACAGTGGCCTCAGGGAGGTGACCAAGAACCCGATGGTCACTCTGACATAGCTCTAGAGTTCCTCTGTGGAGATGGGAGAACCTTCCAGAAGGACAACCATCTCTGCAGCACTCCACCAATCAGGCCTTTGTGGTAGAGTGGCCAGGCAGAAGCCACTCCTCAGTAAAAGGCACATGACAGCCCATTTGGAGTTTGCCAAAAGGCACCTAAAGACTCTCAGACCATGATAAACATTTCTGGTCTGATGAAACCAAGATTGAACTCTTTGGCCTGAATGCTA
Source organism: Oncorhynchus tshawytscha (assembly GCF_018296145.1). NCBI lineage: Eukaryota > Metazoa > Chordata > Actinopteri > Salmoniformes > Salmonidae > Oncorhynchus > Oncorhynchus tshawytscha. The sequence continues at coordinate 70,949,055 of NC_056430.1, read as the reverse complement.
AGCGTCACGTCTGGAGTAAACCTGGCACCATCTCTATGGTGAAGCAGGGTGGTGCCAGCATCATGTTGTGGGGGTGTTTTTCAGCGGCAGGGACTGGGAGACTAGTCAGGATCGAGGCAAAGATGAACAGAGCAAAGTACAGAGAGATCCTTGATGGAAACCTGCTCCCAAACGCTCAGGACATCTGACTGGGGTGAAGGTTCAACTTCCAACAGGACAATGACCCTAAGAATTTAGCCAAGACAACACAGGAGTGGCTTAGGGACAATTCTCTGAATGTCCTTGAGTGGCCCAGCCAGAGTCCGGACTTGAACCCGATCGAACATCTCTGGAGATACCTGAAAATAGCTGTGCAGCAACACTCCCCATCCAACCTGACAGAGCTTGGGAGGATGTGCAGAGAAGAATGGGAGAAACTACCCAAATACAGGTGTGCCAAGCTTGTAGCATCATACCCAAGAAGACTTGAGGCTGTAATTTCTGCCAAAGTTGCTTCAACAAAGTACTGAGTAAAGGGTCTGAATACATATGTAAATGTGATATTTCTGTTTTTCATTTTTTTAAATAAATAAATGTCATTATGGGGTATTGTGTGTAGATTGATGATATAAGGGCACAAGGTGAGACACAAATGCAGACACAGGAAGCAGATGGTTGAGCTCCGATATTTATTCATCCAAGGGGTAGGCAAAAGGTAGGTCAGGGACAGGCGAGAGTTCATAAACTGGGTCAGAGTCCAAAACAGTACTAGACGAAGGACAGTCTCGAGGTCAGGCCAGGCAGGGGTTCAGTAACCAGATCAGAGGCCAAACAGTACAAAGGGATAGGCCGGCTTGAAGACAGCACAGGCAGAGTGGTCAGGCAGGTGGGTTCGGAGTCAACAGGACTAGAACCAAAAAACAGGAGCAAGGAAAAACGCTGGTTGACTTAGCAGACAAGACGAACTGGCACAGAGAGACAGGAAACACAGTGATAAATACACTGGGGAAAATAAGCGACACCTGGAGGGGGTGGAGACAATCACAAGGACAGGTGAAACAGATCAGGTTGTGACAGATGAGGGGGGAAAAAACAATAAAATCAATTTTAGAATAAGGCTGTAACCTAACAGAATGTGGAAAAAGTCATGTGGCTTTTACAGTATCACTGTGTTTACATTTTATGTGGTTTACCATACAGCCATGATGTGTGGGTTTGGATTTGATAAGTGGACTGTTGATAAATATATTACCGTTTTTTCCAACTGCTTACACACAAAATCTTTTCATGTCACACGATTTTTGAAACCTCTCACTTAAAGTGCAAAACTACACACAATATCCAAAACCATAAGCTATTTCTCAGCCTTTGACTCCGTTGTCAATTGCATAAAAAACTTTTTTCAAAACACTACACACAATTCTCTACCTAAAACACAAAAATCGAACAGGAAGGGACTTGCTTTCCTTTTCCAAACACAACCAATCAAAATGCTACACTTATTCACCACACACACTCCTCACATGTGCAAACATGTGCAAACACTAATAGCTTAACTGATCACTAACCATTCACTGCTTTACTATAGTATAGGCCTATAAATAGGTCATAGGTCAGATTACCTGTTTTGAACAATGGATGCCAACAATGGACAGAGAGCAAGAGGAGTAGGAGGGAGCGGAAGAGGAAGAAGAGGACGGGGGCAAAGAAGAGGGAAGAATGAAGGAGAGCCATCTCTGATGAGATTAGGGCAACACTTGTTGATCATGTGATCAACCACGGTTTGACCATGAGAGAGGCTGGACTGAGAGTCCAGCCCAACTTGAGTCGATTTACAGTGGCGTTCATAATTCGAACCTTCAGAAATGAGAACATGCATGCAACTACATAATGACTATTTTAGCATTACAGCATTACTGTAAAATACGTATGACTGCATAGTATTGCATACACATTTGTAACTCTAAGCCATCCATTTACTGCACGGCATTGAATGAATGAGGTTGGTTATCATGCTGTACTACCTTTTTGTTGTACATTGTTTACAGTTCCTATGCTGAACACATACTGTGTTTGAATTCTGTACAGAGTGGAAAGGCAAAGACATCATGGAGGATGAGGACGCTTGTTTACAGATGTACAAGAGACTGCAATTATAAATATGCTTTTGGCCAACAATACAATTAGTATTCGAGAGATAAGAGAGCATATCTTGAAGAATGACACCATATTTAACAACATCAATGCTGTAAGCCTGTCGACCATACAACACATCCTCCAACGGCACCGAGTGACGATGAAACAACTTTACAAGGTGCCATTTGAGAGAAACTCTGACAGAGTCAAGAATATGCAACATGACTTTGCAGAGGAATGTATGCAACACTACTTCCAGTACTTCAGACATACCATATTTACTCATCTGTATTTCCTTTTGTCTGTTACAGAGAGTATTGGAGCTGGATGCCCATGTAATTCACCATGAATTTATTTATGTGGATGAGGTTGGCTGCCATCACTCAAAACGGGGTCCTCCATCACAATGTCACACTGGGTCCGTACAACACCGGCCATATGCTCACTTTTCTGGATGCAATTTACACAATGCTTGTCCCTGATCCAGATCAGGAGCCTGCTAGATTTGTGGTTTTATGGGACAATGTTAGTTTTCACCGGGCTGTTCTGGTCCAAAACCGGTTTGCCACCCATCCACAATTTGTAGATTTGTACCTACCCCCATATTCACCTTTTCTAAACCCCATAGAGGAATTCTTCTCAGCCCGGCGCTGGAAAGTGTATGATCGCCAACCCTATGCCCGCATGCCGCTTCTCCAGCCAATGGAGGACGCATGTGGGGACATAGAGGTTGCCTCTGTCCAAGGTTGGATACGCCATGCTAGGAGATACTTCCCTCCATGTGGGGACATAGAGGTTGCCTCTGTCCAGGGTTGGATACGCCATGCTAGGAGATACTTCCCTCCATGTGGGGACATAGAGATTGCCTCTGTCCAAGGTTGGATACGCCATGCTAGGAGATACTTCCCTCCATGTGGGGACATAGAGGTTGCCTCTGTCCAAGGTTGGATACGCCATGCTAGGAGATACTTCCCTCCATGTGGGGACATAGAGGTTGCCTCTGTCCAGGGTTGGATACGCCATGCTAGGAGATACTTCCCTCCATGTGGGGACATAGAGGTTGCCTCTGTCCAAGGTTGGATACGCCATGCTAGGAGATACTTCCCTCCATGTGGGGACATAGAGGTTGCCTCTGTCCAAGGTTGGATACGCCATGCTAGGAGATACTTCCCTCCATGTGGGGACATAGAGGTTGCCTCTGTCCAAGGTTGGATACGCCATGCTATTAGATACTTCCCTCCATGTGGGGACATAGAGGTTGCCTCTGTCCAAGGTTGGATACGCCATGCTAGGAGATACTTCCCTCCATGTGGGGACATAGAGGTTGCCTCTGTCCAAGGTTGGATACGCCATGCTAGGAGATACTTCCCTCCATGTGGGGACATAGATGTTGCCTCTGTCCAAGGTTGGATACGCCATGCTAGGAGATACTTCCCTCCATGTGGGGACATAGAGGTTGCCTCTATCCAAGGTTGGATACGCCATGCTAGGAGATACTTCCCTCCATGTGGGGACATAGATGTTGCCTCTGTCCAAGGTTGGATACGCCATGCTAGGAGATACTTCCCTCCATGTGGGGACATAGAGGTTGCCTCTGTCCAAGGTTGGATACGCCATGCTAGGAGATACTTCCCTCCATGTGGGGACATAGAGGTTGCCTCTATCCAAGGTTGGATATGCCACGCTAGGAGATACTTCCCTCCATGTGGGGACATAGAGGTTGCCTCTATCCAAGGTTGGATATGCCATGCTAGGAGATACTTCCCTCCATGTGGGGACATAGAGGTTGCCTCTGTCCAAGGTTGGATACACCATGCTAGCAGATACTTCCCTCCATGTGGGGACATAGAGGTTGCCTCTGTCCAAGGTTGGATATGCCATGCTAGGAGATACTTCCCTCCATGTGGGGACAAAGAGGTTGCCTCTGTCCAAGGTTGGATACGCCATGCTAGGAGATACTTCCCTCCATGTGGGGACATAGAGGTTGCCTCTGTCCAAGGTTGGATACGCCATGCTAGGAGATACTTCCCTCCATGTGGGGACATAGAGGTTGCCTCTGTCCAAGGTTGGATACGCCATGCTAGGAGATACTTCCCTCCATGTGGGGACATAGAGGTTGCCTCTGTCCAAGGTTGGATACGCCATGCTAGGAGATACTTCCCTCCATGTGGGTACATAGAGGTTGCCTCTGTCCAGGGTTGGATACGCCATGCTAGGAGATACTTCCCTCCATGTTTGGCAAGAGAAAACGTATCTTGTGATGTGGACGAAGTATTGTGGCCAGACCCAGACCAGAGAAGAGATGAAGGGTAGCTTAGCACTGGTGACTGCCCCCCCCCCTACCAATTCCTTGACTGCCCCCGGGACCCCCACACACAATTGTGTTCTTTACTGTATTCTAAAGAATATACTTTTGGTTTACATATGTTTATGGTTTTGTTGTATGCTACTGTATACAACAGTAATGTTTGGCCGAATAAATATTTTCTGTTTCTACATTGCATTGGTGTTTATAGTGTACTTGTTACCCCTCTCAGCAGATTACTTTCACTGTAGAACATTGTATTGAAATGTAGATATAAGCCTATGAAAGACCAAGGAGCTTTAGATTTAGAACAACAGTGTTTACATGGTATATCCAAAAATGTACTATTATGAAAGCAGTGTTTGCCATTTGATGCAAATGCTTCATTCTGACATGTGTTTATGGCATTTTGAATGCAGTGTTACATCTTGAAGTAGATGTGAGACATTTTGCATTTTGTGTTTGCAGTTGTGGGAATTGTGTGTAGAGTTTTGAAAAAAAGGAGACAGTTGGAAAAGCAGTTGGAAAAAACTGTAACACCACCACCATGCTTTAGCTACTCTATACGTTCCACCCAACACCTCCACTTTCACTCCCAAACACACTAACTTCCAGGTTCTGTAGCTCCATGACCGTCTCCAGGGTGTGTGTGTTCCTATGCAGGAGGATGTAAGATAACATCTGAAACTGCGTCAGGAAGGGTGTGTGTGTGTGTGTTTATGGTGTGTGTGTGTGTGTCTGTGTGGTGTGTGTGGTGTGTGTGTCTGTGTGTGTGTGTGTGTGTCTGTGTACCTATGCAGGAGGATGTAAGATAACATCTGAAACAGTGTCAGGAAGGAAGCCTTTCTCAGCATGATGTGACAGAGAGACAGCTGCAACGTGTGAAGCAGGTTAATGGTGGATGTGAGATCCTGTCCTTATTTGGTGGTAGCCTACAGTCGGTGGGGGCACCAGCTAATCTCCCATGAACCTGTATTCAAATTCTCAGCCTGTTTCAGGACAGGTCCATACATGCTATGATATCAGATAATCTGTGTGGAAGGTTGTCAGAGGGTAGTTATGAACTGGGTCCTTCATGTTTATGTATGTGCTGTATGTTTGAGGTGGTGTGGGCCTACGAGCTGATGGCCACCACTGATACCCCCCCTTCCTTTCTTTAGTGTGTGAGAGTTGGAGTACAGTGTGTGTGTTGATAGGGGGAGGGACGGGGGGGTCGTTCCTCCATTTACCCTCTGGGGGGTTGATACTGTGCCATCTGGCACCCCAGGGGCATGGGGGTAAGGGGTAGGGGGGGGTCTGTTTCCTGTTCTGATGGCCGATGTGCACCGTTTGCGTGGCCCCCTGTACCCCCCCACCCTCCACCTCCACATCCCCTTACCCATCTTTCCCTCTCTCTCTCTCATTCATTCTTCTGTAAACACACAGACACACTCCTTCAGTCTGTCACCCTCTCTCCCTCCCCCTCCCCTTCACCGACATGTGGAGATTAAGTCTAAACTGTGATGGGAAAGTGTTTTCTCCTTAGCTTTGGTGGACCACACCCCTCCCTCACCCCCTCCTTCCCTCCTTTCTCTCCCTCCTTCACCCACTCTCTCTCCCTTCGTGTGGGGATGCCTGGGAACCCAGTGCCAGCTGATGATCAGGAGGCTAGTTAGGGAGATAGCAGCACCCAACCTTGACACTCACAGCTGCAGTCAACACACTGGGGAGGGCTTGTGTGTGCGTGTGTGTGTGGGGGGGGGGAGGGGGGATTGTGATATGTAAAAAATACATTCAATGCGTTTTCATTCAACAGCTGCAGCAGCATTGTGGATTTGTTGCAATAATAAGATCTAGATCATGAATATTCAAACACACTTTAAGCAATTATGTTAATCACTATTATTTCTACTGTTGTCTACTAGGCTACTAGCTGCCATAGGTCACAGTCTTACAGTATTTTAAACTGTCCTACTTCTCCTTTATCGCTCCTTTTCCTTCTCCCTCGCTCTCTTTCTCCTCTCGCTCTCTCTTTTCGCTCTCTTTCTTTCTATCCTGCTCTCTCTCTCTTTCTCTCTCCATCTCTCCATTTCTCCCTCTCACCTTCCCCCTGTCTCATCCTCTACTTCTGTGAAGTGAAGTCCATTGAGGGATGGAAGCGATGAATGTGAATCCCAGGGAGAATTGCCCTGGGTGTTACAGTCCAGCGAGCTGGCAGGAGCGTAGACTACCACAGCTAATCTTCCAGGTCAGGACTGGCGCTTTCATCTTCTCTCACTTGGAGCCTCTTGTGTTTGATGTGAACTTAGCTCAGGAATAACTCCTCCTTTCTTCTCCGGCTGAACCTGGCCCGGAGTAAAGCCTTCCCTGTTGTTATTCCTGAGAGCCAAACAATGCTGGGAGGGAACGAAACCCTGTTAACGAAATCCTTTGATGCGCCACAGATATTATTAAAGGAAGACGAAGAAGAGAGAGAATAAAGAAAAGTGCAGAAATGGCAGGAAATCAAAGTGCTAATTATCTTGGGATTGGGGATGGCCGAGGTGGTGGTGGAGAGTTTTGTTTCTCCAGATCTGCCCCTTTTGCGTTCGTTTCAACTTTGACAAGGACATAAAAATAATTGTGCTAGGTAATACTGCAAGCAAGACCGGAATCAAAATGAATGCGTATAGCCTTCTAGGGAATTTCTTCTTCACAGTGGTTTTCTGCAGCATCATACAAAACACATTTCATCACCTTTCACAATGCCTTCCAGTTGTCTGCTGCTTCGTTACTGAGCCTCTGTCCTTCCCTCTTTCCCTGTTTCCGTCTTTCCCTCTTTTCCTCTGTCCTTCCCTCTTTCCCTGTTTCCGTCTTTCCCTCTTTTCCTCTGTCCTTCCCTCTTTCCCTGTTTCCGTCTTTCCCTCTTTTCCTCTTTCCTTCCCTCGCTGGAGCTGGGCAGTTGCACTTACTGCTATATCCATTTGAATCCACCCCCCCAGAACCCCCAACCTTTAACCTCTGACCTCTTGACCTTTTGTACCCTGCGCTGTTACAGCTGCAGGAGGGAAAACTCGGCAGTTGTTTTGAAATGAAACATTCCACCTTCTCAAAGGTATTCCAGTGCACTCTGCTGGCCTAATGGCCTTTGCATCCCCTCTCCCCTATTCACAGCTGTCAGCAGGTCACATATAAAGCTCTTAATGTTGGAGCTGTAACGCAGGTGAAAGCCATGGGTAGGGGGCGACAGCTACACTGTAGGTATGTAGCCATTTTGTTTTTCATTTCTGTGTCTCTGTTGAATGGAGGCAGATTCAGTGTCATGACATGTTTGCATACCAGGTTTTATACATGAGAGAGAAAATGGTTAATATCCCACCACTTTCACTGGTTCAAGGCTGAAACAAACAAATGAACTCTGGCAGAGACTGTGTTCTCGGAGGCTTGTTGCTAGAAATGCACTACGCTTTTAACTACACCGTCGTCGCCGGCGCTGCCATGGCGATGCGGAACGCCGGCACAAGACTGGCACATTAACCCCTCTTGACCTTCCATTCTCACCTGTAATAAAGGAGGAGGAGGTGCCCTTCTCCTCCCTCCCTCATCCCACTCTCCTCACCCCCTCTCCTCCATATTACACTTAGAGTGCCCGGGCACCAGCAGGCCCTTGAGACCCCACGCTCATTAGCCCTCTGCTTTATCCTTTTAGAAGAGAGAAGAGGCGGAGGAAAGATAATAGAGAAGTAGAACCTGGAGAATTGGGGGACAGGGGAGAAAGAGATGGCTGTAGGTGTAGTTGTGTGACAATACGACTAAATAGCAAGGCGACCAGCTGCTGAGGTTTCTATTCGCTGCGCTAGTTAGAGAAAGGGATAGAAAGAATGGTCACTTCGTTTTGTCTCAAGGTGCTGACTTAGAGACCATACTGTGGACGCAAACTAAATGTGTTTCACCACATTGTGACGCTCGTCTTACCTATTACAGTAGCCCGTTCTTTTGACTGTTGGAGTGTGAATGCTTTGGCTCACTGGCCAACAGTCTAGAAACACCAACTCGTCTTTCCCATCGGAACAACCGAACGTAAATCCTCTACTAGACAGATCCACTATGTATCTGTCTTGATTTTTCACCTATTTTCCTGCCAACTGGATTTAATTAATTTACTAAACCACATGACCCGGAGATAAGAAGGTAGTGTGCATGGACATTCTCGCTAACAAAACAGCTAGTGCTCCTCCATTGACCGGTGGACATTAGGGGGCTAACCAGAACTAGTGTTCAATGCTAATCCCTCTAATAATCAGTAAGAGAAGATAGCTTTCATCTCTGCTGGGTCTCCTGATAAAGTTGAGCGGGCATGAATGATTGAATAGGGTTGAATCAGGTTTTTATGGGCCACCAAAAACGCAGTGACTGCCCCAAAATAAACCAAAGGCTGGGGGGACTGGACAGAGTGGAGAGAATAGAGAGAGTCCCCCCCCCAAGTAAACCAAAGCTTATGCCCATCTGATGATATAAAAATAAATGAATAATGCATTGGCAACCAATGAGGGGGAAAAGACGCATGGCTTCAGGCCATGGTTAAGACTTCTATTCATCAAGAACCTCCAGACACAAAGACTCAAGGACCGCGGGGCTGTGGGAGTCCAGCATCGGGCAGAGGAGAATGAGGGCACAGGTTTTTATGCGGAGACATTTTCAGACACTACACCCGCTTCGATTTCAGATTTGAAAGACAATTGTGAATATGGTTTATCGGCAGTTTTATGTTGTTGGACCTTTCAACGGTAAAAAACAAAAGATGTTTAAACCAAGGTTAGTATTGTAAATCCACAAGATGGCACGACCTGCGTTCACCTCGGAGTTGGCGAAACCCTGCTGAACCGTTTGACGACCCCATCTCGCACAAAGAGACTCACCCTGAATTAGACAAGATTAGGAGGAAGAACAAAGAAGAATATCACCAGACAGCTACAGCGGGAGGATAGAGAGAATAGAGGGGGGGCTGCAGTGTTCTTCCTTTTCCCTTTGAGCTACACTGGAGACTATCTTGGAGGATAAAGACGTCTGGCATTTCTCCATGTTATTGATTGGCTCGTAGTAAGAGAACAAAGCGATCATCTTGGACAAGATAGAACAGCGGAGAGTTTTCCTGAGACATTGGAGTTTAACATGTTTTCTTATTTTTCTCCTTTATTTCCCCTCATTCTTTAACCCTTTGAGACTGGGATCTTAGTGCTAGCTGACTGCGTGACCTGCGTGACCTGCGTGACCTGCGTGACCTGCGTGACCTGAGGCAGATTTGTGATTCGCTAGTGAACCCTATTTATCCTAGCATTGGCCCGGCCGATACCTATCATTAGCTACTGTTGGCCTGTGAACAGAGACGGTGGAGCTGGGTGGGGGAGAAGGAGGCCTTGATATTGTCAGGTGGGGGCCGAGAGAAACTCTTTTAAACCCCAAGCAAGCATACGTAAACCTGTTATACTAAACACTATGCGGCTCGTAGACCATGAAGGTGTCTAGGTTGAAAAAGTAGCATACATTTGCAAACATTTCCTACATTTTGCATGCAATTTTGGTATATTAATGAATATTAATGAATATGAATGAATATTTAAACATGTGTAAATCAAAATGTGTTTAATCTCAGAGGTCCATTTCTAAAATGACCATTTTCACTGGTGTCAGTACATTTCTCGAGAAGAATTAGAACGTCAACAGCTCCTGCTGTGGGATGGTGAAGAATGAAGCAAGGCCCCGAGGCCAAGACTTGAACCTGGGTCTGGTTCTTGTCCACTTCCATTCTCTTGGTCTGGGGGGGCGTTTGGGGTTGGAGCCACCCTGCCATTTCCTCACCACAGACCAGTGTTTACTCTACATGGCCTTTAAAGGACTCTGCTTATTCTCCCCTGCCTGCAGTCACATATACACGTCTATCGTCATGTCATAGTTATACTGGTTAAGGGGTATGTTTCCATGGAGACATCAATTCAGACTTACAGTGGATCTTCAAATTCAGTCACTTTATTGGGTTCGATATTTCTGTTTTCTGATTTGAACATTTAATCTTTCACATTTAAAAAAATATTATATTTGTTTTTCACATGGTGAAATGTTGTAATATCTACATCCAATTTAGTGTCCGTCTTGGTAAAGCTACATTTGCGGTCAAACCGTAAAAGCAAACGGCAAAAAGGTCTGTCCAGTTACCGTTTGTCAGAAGTAGCATTTCAGTACACAGAGCCTCTAAATGTTTTGACATGTAATTAGGGATCGCCTGATGGACAAGCCAGTGACATACAGGGACCATTCTGCTGCTGTTACAATGAGTTACCTCACAGAGGGGACGATGGACGCAAGTCATATGGACCAATGACATGAATCCCACCAAGGGCCCCAATGTCCTAATGTCACACACGTCCCAACCACTTTACCTCAGAAATCTCACTCTTTTTCCCTCCCTCTCTCTCACTGGCTCCTCTATTTCTCTCCCTCCCCCCCTCCCCTCCGTATTCTCACTCTCTCGCTCTCTCTCTCTCTCTCTCTCTCTCTCTCTCTCTCTCTCCAGCCCAATGTGCTCGTCCGCTTAGACACTGCAGGGCTGCAGGTCCTGACTGTCTGCTTCATCTTGTGTGAGGATGGACGTTTGAGGAGGCCTCCAGGCATCTTTCTGTGTCACTAATGCTTACCCTCAACATCACCGCGACCGGGCTCAGCGTACCCAGATCATTGACCCATACCCCCCTCACCCCCACACACACACACCAAATACACAGACACACACACCCTATCCACCTGCCAGTCTGCCCCAGCTATCAGATGACACATTTCTATGTATGACATGTAGACTGGGTTGCATGTAAAGCTTCACCTATCTCCTATCTCCTATTTCCTATCCTATCCCCATCACCTTAACCCTATCTGTGAGACACAGGCATTCCGGGGTTCCCAATGACCATAGCTGTGTTGTGTCAGGCCGTGCTCTGACAACTGTCACAGGGCGAATCCTGACTCTGTATTAATTGTGATGACAACCGACACGGCCATGTTGGAAATGAACAGCTTCTCTGTCCTCTTTGGTGTCTCTGACGGCCTTCTGAGACACGGTATCTCAGACCAATAACGTCTAATATATAACTGATCCCATGTCTGAGACCATAGTGGTGGAGGGCTTCCCACATATGTGTGACTCTGATCCCTTTATGTAGGGGACAGGTTCGATGAGATGATGGGTGACTTTAATGGCATCTTTTGTTCATCACTCCAGTCTTTATGAAGATGATCTGACAGGGAGTGTCATGGTAATCGCGCTAAATAATGCTAATCATGAACAACGATAATAATGAGCATTCAGTATTAGGCAACTGTCATATAGGGGTCAAATGGCATAGGGTCAATTGAGTAACAGCAACATGGGATCAAATACTAAACGTTTGACTACTGTAATACTGTACACATATAAGTGAATTTGTCTAAATACTTATGACACCTTCAAATGGGGGGGGGGGACTAGATACATAATGCTGGAGTATAGAGACAATTTAAAAGATTTAGCTCGCAAGGGAGTGTATGTATGAAAAAGAGGGATCCCTGAACTTGAAAACCAGCGGGTCTCTCCCCGTGACATGATGCTAGCTGTACTTCACCTTGAGTAAGATTAGAAAAAGAGGGATCCCTGTTACCATGTCTCCTTTCAACGTACAGTATCTTCAGTGTCTGCTACTCTGTGTTACGGTGTCTGTATCAAGATTGGCAGGAGTAAAGCAGATGGAATATTTGAACATAATTAAACGTTCTCCAGAATCCCCTCAACCCGTTGAAAAATCTGACTGGTTGATGTTAATCTAACACTCCAAGTCTGGGTGGGTTTCATGTTTCTCCCGTCTCAGCTACTTTACTCTCTCCAAGCATCTTTTTAAGCCCTTTATTGTCAGCTGGTTAGTCTACCCCACGTTCTCGGCTAAGTTTGGCACAAATGGGCAGCAGTAGATTCTTCTGTCAGACCGAGGCTTGTCGTGTCCGTGCGTGCTTGCTGTGTCAAAAATCGACTTTTCCCTCATCGCGATTAAACAACATCTCATAAGCTTGACAAACTTGACAAACCGCCTTGAAAGGAAAAAGACTCAGAAGAGAGGAAAAGATCTTCCATTTTATTCAAAGAGAGAGTCTCAACTCATTTTCCATCCTAATAAAGAGCCTTTAAATGAAATAGCAGTAGGAGAGATTGGTGGTGAGTACGAGAGTACGCACTAAAACAGAAATATTGAGCCTGGCTGTGTTGAGCCAGTTCTTTAATGCGTGTTAACGGGACTCTGGAGTAAAGGGATCAGAGCCTTGGCCAGAGAGCTACTATAAAACGCCCCATGCTTCTGACTCCCAGGTTACAACACTGCTCCTCTCATTCAGAGGTCTGGATATTAGACAATAGTTCGAATGTGTGTCAGGATGAGTCTAGAGGCCCAGCCTTCAGCCAGACGTCTATTGGACCACAAGGGACTCTAGAAAGGGTGATATCAGAGAAGTGAGAAGGAAGAAAAAGACAATCGTACCTGTAAGTGCGGTCTTACATCACAGCTCCCTCTACTTCCATTTCCTTGGAGGTGAACAATTTTAAAGCAGTTATGGTGACACTTAGTGACCCCTTTAAGGTCACCCACTCCACTCGTCCCTGCTGTGAGTTAGGTGCTACAGTTGTGAGCTCGCCATCATCAAAGGGCGCTAATCGCTAAAGGCCAATTACCAGCCTCAAATGGCTCTTTGACACCACTCTCTCGCTCGACGCGTGTTACACTTCCAGCTGTTGCCCTGTACCGTGTGAGAGAAAAATACAAAAGAAAACGGATACATTTAAAGAAAGTGAAGAAGAAAAAATATGAAAAAAATCTGATGATTAGTTGCCCTAGATTTTTTTTTACAATTATCTCCTGTTTTGGGCATTAAATAAAATAAGCATAGAGGTACAGTATAATCAAGTGTCCCCATTCGGGATGGAAAGTTCCTCATGTAGGGCAATTGAACAAAGTGTGGCGGCTGAATTAAAATCAGGTCGTTCCTGGGGGCCAGTTGATAATGAACTAAGACGAGGAGGAGAGGAGGAGAGCAAAAGGAGGGAGATGAAGACTAACCTCTGTCTTTTATGCTGCGGTATGCAACCTGGACTCAGGGTTAGACGTAACATAGTAAAAGTACACCCGTCACACTCCAATTAGGATGATATGTTATGTTTTGTATGGTATGTATTCATTTGTGGATGTCCATCATCCATTTCGTATGATATGTTAGAAATTGCATTTCAAACACTTTGTTACAAATTGTAATTTGTACTCATTAAAAAAATTTGCAAAGGTATGATATGTTACGAATATGCAGAATGTATGATACTGTATGTTACGATTTCTAATTTATTTATGCTAATGTTAGCTAGGTGGCTAGGTAACTAATGCTACCGTTAGCTAGCTGGCTAATGTCAGCTAGTCTAGAGATTAGGGTTAAGAGTTAAGGTTAGGCTTAAGGTTAGGGTTAGGAGTTAGGTTAAAGAGTTAGGATTAGGATTAGGGTTATATACGAAGGGTTCGCTAACATGCTAAGTAGTTGCAAAGTAGCTAAAAAGTGTTAAGTATTTGCAAAGTTACTAATTAGCTTGTCCGTGATGAGATTCTAACACGCAACCTTTGGGTTGCTAGACACTCTTGTTATACTCAAACCGATCCACCCTGACAAACCACCCTACCTTTGACTTAAGTAACCTTCTGTTTTATGTAACCATACCAAACGTAACATATCATACTATTTTGAGTGTCCCGGATTTCTCTTTACTATGTTACGTCTAGTCTATGAGACCAGGCTGTAACATGAGCGTCAATTCAGTCTCAGATACCTTGGCTATGGTAACCTTTTGGTAAATAACCTTCTTGGTAAGTAACCTTCTTGGTAAATAACATTCTTGGTAAGTAACCTTCTTGATAAGTAACCTTCTTGGTAAGTATTATTCTTGGTAAGTATTCTTCTTGGTAAATAACATTGTTGGTAAGTAACCTTCTTGATAAGTAACCTTCTTGATAAGTAACCTTCTTGGTAAGTATTCTTCTTGGTAAGGATTCTTCTTGGTAAGTAACCTCCTTGGTAAGTAACCTTGGTAAGTGAAATGCATAAAATGGGTGAGTAATGGAATGATAATGATCCTTATCTTTCGAGTAACAGGATGATGTTTAAATCTCTTCGTAGGAGGCCTGTTTGGGCATTTGTTTTGGCGTTTTCAACCACTTTAAAACAGCAGGCCAACAAATATTGTCACAAAACACCTCATATTAACATGCAAAATACAGTATATTTTTAAGATCCAGCAGGCTAACATCTACATCCCAACCACCATAAGATTGATCATGAACTTGATCAAATCTCCCTCATCTCAATCCCTTGTGCATACATATGCTACATAACTACCTGCATACAGTACTCTCTCCTCTCTCCCTTCCCTGTCCCGGGGCCTAATTTAGCTGTAGTAGGCTCTCCCGTTGCCTGGGAGAATTCCACTATATGCAAGCCAGGTAAAATAAGGAGCACGGGCTGCGCTCTCCATCCAGGGCCCTCTCCATCATGGAGGACGGGGCAAAGTCACGAGTGACACCCCTGATCAGGTGTTCATGGGTAATGGGCGTCCTAAAATAATCACTGCTTTGAATAATTCCCCCTCGCTCTCTCCTCGGTGGCGGAGATTCTTGCTGCAGCGACTCGTTTCAGCGCGGGCAGCCCATAAATTCTTGCCGTAAATATAAATCAGTGGCCCGGGAGCCGAGAGGAGCGGCGGCCTGGCTGACAGATGGGGCATGTTGCAGAGGGTCCTGGGAGATCTCTCCTCCTCACCTTTGCCTTCAGTCGGAATGGATGAAACGAGAAAACGGAGGAGAGGAGGGTTGGCTAGCTAGCGAAACCGAGAGAGGGGAAAGAGCGGAATGAGATGCGGACACGTCATCTCAACACTGGTAGCCAGACATAATGATTGGGAGACATTTTAACTAGACTGACACTCAGGGTCTCAGAGCTGTGGAAGTGGAGGACGTTGTGTGGTTGCAGTAATGTTGTGAGATTGTTGTTGCCTTTGTGGAGGAAAATGAGCCCAGGTGGAGAGAGAGAGAGAGAGAGAGAGAGAGAGACGGAGGATGGAACTGTCAGGTCCATGGAGGATTGGAGATCTATGGGGGTGGAGGGAGGGAGGGAGGGATGGATGGAGGGAAAGAGAAAGGGAATGAGGAGGAGAGGAGGAGGGAGGGCATTTCCATGGTCCCTTTGGCTGGCTCGGGAACCCATCTCTCATTAGAAGAGAGTGCTGAGGAGACACTTGGAAGTGACATTCACCCTCCTCCCTCCCACTCCCTCCACTTTACAGATGCTATGCATGACGAACACTGTCACTCCGTCTAAGCAGGGTCACCCCTCTCCTTCTCTGCCTGGGGGAGAATATCAATGCAATAGGGCCTTTCTGCCAGACATGCATATAACACCTACAGCCTTCAATGAAACCCCATCAATTACTAGTGCAGCCCTGATGGAAAGTAAATAAGCACGAGGACAACAGATGTAAAAAAAAAAAGCGAGGGATGAGCGACGGAAATGAAAGAAATGAAACCTCTTATTAGAGAGCATGGGAAAAGGAAGGGGGAGGGGCTTGATATGCAAAGAAGATGAAACATCCATATCATGCGAGGAGGGGGCTCTCTTGATGTAGGGATGAGAAAAGGAGGGAAAATGAAGAAAAGGAGGAGTGGGGAATCAAAGGAGGTAGCCTGCTGAGAGGTCAAAGGTGAGGAGGAGGCGGTAGCGCCTATAGTGTCGTTTGGCATGTCAATTCTCGCCCCTGAATCTCCCGTTCCTCCACCTCGAGCCACGGGGACCCTGACTTACCCATTTATTTCCATCTCTTCTTTAATCTTCAGGGGCCTCATTGGGAGCCCTAACAAGCCACACAGACCTCAGTGGCATCCAGGAACAATACATGACTGACTATACACCAGCCTGCAAATTCCTGGATGATTATACTGAAAGCGTTGTCTCCTCTCCAGACTGTGTAGTATAATCAAGCTATTATTGGCTGATATGACAGGATCATTAACTCTCATTAGAATATGTCAGAAGTAGTGACATTCAACCATTGTAGTTATGTATCACCTATGCAGTCATATTAGTTATATATCAGCTATACTATGTCTGGTTTTATAGAAGGTAAAAAAACCTCTTCAATCTATAAGAGCCCATCTGCTTTATTGAGCGTTTAGACCATTACATTACTGACCATTACAGACCATTACATTACTGACCATTACAGACCATTACATTACTGACCATTACAGACCATTACAGACCATTACATTACTGACCAGTACAGACCATTACATTATTGACCATTACTGTCCTATTTACATTATTCTAATTCCTAATTCTATGGTTTTGACTCTCGTACTGTAGGCCTTTCTGGTGATAATGCTATACTGTTATAATTACCTGATAACATGGCATTATGTTTTTAGATGTTGAGAAATTACTTTTCTGATGACAGATTATATGTTTGTTGTTTGTTTCAAAATAAATGTCCTTGTTTTGTCGGTGAGACTTCCTGGACCTTTGGCTTGTTCTGTTTAAGATAGAGTTCAGTGGTCATGGGCACAGTTTGCCTGGATACCGCCATTTGATTGGCTGAACCCTGCCTTCAACCAATGAGGTTCCAGTATACAGAGCCAACACAGTCCAGAAATAAATGACCAAAATGGCCCCTTGTGCCGCCATGCTCCTAAACTGAGATGAGTCTTTCCTAAGTGCTTGTAATTATGTTCACACAGATATGCTGAAGCAACCCGATGCGCCTTGAGATTCAAAACATCTTCGCTTTGAAGGGTGTTATAAACGGAACATGTGCGCTTCCTATCGTAAATCACCTCCAACCGACAAAAATGGAAACGGACGGTCTTCGAGACCTTCTGAGTCATTTTTTGTCGATTCCCATTCATTTAACTAACTATCTGTTTGTCACTTGTCCTATTTTGGACGTCAGGCCAAAGGGGCTGAACACAGTTGGGGCAGAGTTAGTGAGGAGTTATGGGTGATGAGGAGGGAATGAAGGACGTGTCCACCATGACTAAACGTGGACACTGTAATACCAGAGATCAGCCCTCATGAATTATCACGTCTTTTTACAGTATAGACAGAGAGCTGTGCCATGTAATTAGCTCTGTAGCTAAATGCCCAGCTGTAGTAGGCCTAAATACATTCATTTGAATCACCCGTTTTACTACACATATAGTTTCGCTCTCACAAATTGCTTCCGTTGCTTTTCTTAAGGCAGGAAACAAGAACCAACTTCACTATACAGGTGTCTAAGAAAGACGTTTTGAAAGAAATCATTTCCTGACTAGACAGAAAACAGAGGTTATAGTCCCAAAATCACCCTAACCACTAGCCATACTTTCAGCCTATCAATCCAATATAAAAGTGTAAAACATCGACCAAACTGATCAAATTAGCTGAGATTCTTATTTTTTGCAAATATTCATAACTTCCTGCCATATTTCTCTCCATATATACGTATATAGTCTATATGAACAATGATTTACCTCATGTAGAATACATAGCCACCAAACCCGAACAATTTCCTTCCGTCTTCGTTTCCATCTGGGTGCTCTTCTTATAACAGTAAGGAGGGAGAGGAAGAATAGCTAGTCATCACTTGTACCGCCTCAATGAATGAGGAGGACAGGCAAATAACCCCGGCTGAACTAGGACTGCCTGTGGATAGTAGTGTCAAAAAGTGTGTGTGTGTGTGGGTGTGTGTGCGTGCGTGTGTGTGTGTGTGTGCACACGTGCATGCGTGGAAGAGAGCAAGAGGGGTAATTATCAACTAGGAAAATGCATTCATATCCCAGCACAAAAGAGAGAGAGTGTGAGAGAGAGAGAGTGTGAGAGAGAGAGAGAGAGAGAGAGAGAGAGAAAGAGAGAGAGAGAGAGTGTAAGAGAGAAAGAGAGACTCACGGCAAATGGATGTAGTCATGTAAACAGGGGTTAAAAACAGCCCCATGTTCTCTCTCTCTCTGTGAATGCAAAGACACATTAGGAGCCTTTAGCCCCACACTGGAGCACCTCTTTGGGCTAAGAGTTGAGGAGATCAGGGCAAGAAGATGGAGGAGGAGTGGAGGTGGGAGGGGTTCACAATTCAAAGCTCCCATTTTGATTTGAATAGCCTAGGTTAGGGTAGAGAGATAGAGATAGAGAGTGGGGGGAGAGATGCAGGGTTAGGGAGAGTTTGTTCTTCTATAGGTGAGCCACAAAGAAAACTCCTAGAAAGCTCCCAGTCTATTAGTGACCCTGACCTTTATTGAGGGGGCCGAGGGCCCACTACCCAGGGTTCCCGGGGCTGGAGGTCACCGTGGTCACAGATTGTCAGCTGGAGGCTCTGAAGGTGGGGGGTGGGATATTTAAAGATGGAACGTCTTGGGTGTGGGGGGGGGGCATTTAAAGAGGGACACCTGGAGGGTCACGGCTGGTTCAGCGGAGGGAGAGAGGGGAGGACATGAGGGTGGAACAGCGGTAGGCCCCATTGAAAAAGAACCAGACAATGTCAATGTCTAGCTATTCTTCCATTCCCTCTACTCAATGGTTAAGAATGATGCTGCTCAATGTGTTTTAGGGAGAGGGATGTCAGGGAAATGTGTGTGTGCGAGTGTGTTCTAAGAAATACATGTAAAAAGCTTGACTTATAACAAGACGGAAGAGTGAGATTTCAGATTCCAGTCCATCAATCATCCGAACCAACATTCCCTCTTCCAGTCCATCAATCATTGCTCATTTCTCAACCAATCAATCAGTCCTCTACGAGACTAAACTACTACAGTGACTGATGCCATATTGGCACCATACAGTAGTCCCCCCCAGTGAGACTGGGTAATACATCCCAAATGGCACCCGATTCCCTAACTCTTGCACTTCTTTTGACAAGAACCACATAGGCCCTGGTCAAAACAAGTGCACCATGTAGGTAATAGGGGGCTATTTGGGATGCTGCCAGGGTTGGAGTCAGTGCAGGCTAAGCGAAAGCAGCATGCGTTTGATATATGTGACAGTGCAAATGGAGGGCATCAGCTCTGTTTGTTGGCACAGCGTGGCAGCGTGTGGAGCGCTGCTGGCGACTGGCATCGCCAGCCAACTCATGCTGGCACACACACACACACACACTCTGAATGAGCTGGAAATTAATCCCCAGTGGTTTGTGTGGGGAAATGTTTGGAGTATGTGTGTGCTCGTACAGTACAGAATGCCTGTGTAATAAGTGTATTGTATGTGCATGACCGTATATATGGTTAAATGTCTGTTTGTGCCAGTTTGTGCATTTAAATGTGTCACTGTGTGTGACAGTGTGTATCTGCGCATACTTTTGTCTTTGTGTGCAGGCATGTACTGGCACTGTCCTGTGTGTATGCCAGGGCCAACAAGGGCATGTACTGGCACTGTCCTGTGTGTATGCCAGGGCCAACGCGGGCATGTACTGGCACTGTCCTGTTTGTGCCAGGGCCAACGAGGGCATTTAACTGTCCTGTGTGTATGCCAGGGCCAACGAGGGCATGTACTGGCACTGTCCTGTGTGTATGCCAGGGCCAACGAGGGCATGTACTGGCACTGTCCTGTGTTATGCCAGGGCCAACGAGGGCATGTACTGGCACTGTCCTGTGTGTATGCCAGGGCCAACGAGGGCATGTACTGGCACTGTCCTGTGTGTATGCCAGGGCCAACGAGGGCATGTACTGGCACTGTCCTGTGTGTATGCCAGGGCCAACGAGGGCATGTACTGGCACTGTCCTGTGTGTATGCCAGGGCCAACGAGGGCATGTACTGGCACTGTCCTGTGTGTATGCCAGGGCCAACGTGGGCATGTACTGGCACTGTCCTGTGTGTATGCCAGGGCCAACGAGGGCATGTACTGGCACTGTCCTGTGTGTATGCCAGGGCCAATGAGGGCATGTACTGGCACTGTCCTGTGTGTATGCCAGGGCCAACGAGGGCATGTACTGGCACTGTCCTGTGTGTATGCCAGGGCCAACGTGGGCATGGCGATCAGGTGTTGCTGCATATGTCGGTGTTGTCAGCCCTCAGTCCTCAGCCCTCTCGCTCCCCCGGTGGGCGCCACATTGCCAGGCGTGTAACGAGGACCTGGTAAGAGGACACAACGTGAAACTTGGCACAAACCACCGGCAATATGCTGCCTTTTTGTTTCCCCTAACTTAACCGCTTCCATGCCAAGTTTAATGACTGTGCATTTGCATAATATTATTGCTGGTGTTCCTGTCATTATGCACTGGGATGTATACGGTACCGGTCTAAAGTTTGGACACACCTACTCATTCAAGTGTTTTTCTTTAGTGTTTACTATTTAATATATTGTAGCATAATATTGAAGACATCAAAACTTTTAAATAACACCCAAAAACTGTTAAACAAATCAAAATATATTTTTTTATTTTAGATTCTTCAAGGTAGCCACCCTTTGCCTTGATAAGAGCTTTGCACAATCTTGGCATTCTCTCAACCAGCTTTGGTTCCAACCGCTGACGGTGGTGAACGGATGATCTCTGCATGTGTGGTTCCCACACATTCTGCAGCGATATGCCATCCCATCTGGTTAGCGCTTAGTGGCACCATAATTTGTTTTTCAACAGGACAAACACACCTCCAGGCTGTGTAAGGGCTATTTGACCAAGGAGAGTGATGGAGTGCTGCATCCGATGACCTGGTCTCCGCAATCACCCGACCTCAACCTAATTGAGATGGTTTGGGATGAGTTGGTATGCAGAGTGAAGGAAAAGCAGCCAGCAAGTTTTCAGCATAAGTGGGAACTCCTTCAAGACTGTTGGAAAAGCATTCCTCGTGAATCTGGTTGAGAGAATGAGTGTGCAAAGCTGTCATCAAGGCAAAGTGTTTAACACTTTTTTGGTTACTACATGATTGTCTTCACTATTGTTTTACAATGTGAAAATAAAGAAAATCTCATGAATGAATAGGTGTGTCCAAACGGTTGACTGGTACTGTGTATATATCACTCCACGTTGATGTGTAAATCTCGAGAGCTCAAGGATAATCAGTAGACATGTTTATTAATGACAGAAATAGCACCGGCCATTTTGCCACCTTCATACATCAGTACAATATACACTTTTTTTATCTTCACTATTTGAGAATATGTCTCCTCTCTCCTCTACACCAGGCCTGCCGCTGCCCCTAGCTGCACTGGCAACTCTCTCCCTACGGCTGCTTGCCTCTCTCACACCCTATGACAGCAGACATGGACATATTCAGTGAGCCAGACAGAGACAGCGGACACTTTTCTGTGTTACTGGATAATCTATGACGTTTACTTTGAAGGACACATTTACTGTGAGTTTCTCAGCAATCACATCTGACTAGGACTACATTTAACTAGGACTACATCTAACTAGGACTACATTTAACTAGGACTACATTTAACTAGGACTACATCTAACTAGGACTACATCTAACTAGGACTACATTTAACTAGGACTACATCTAACTAGGACTACATTTAACTAGGACAACATTTAACTAGGACTACATCTAACTAGGACTACATTTAACTAGGACTACATTTAACTAGGACTACATTTAACTAGGACTACATCTAACTAGGACTACATTTAACTAGGACTACATCTGACTAGGACTACATTTAACTAGGACTACATTTAACTAGGACTACATTTAACTAGGACTACATTTAACTAGGACTACATCTGACTAGGACTACATTTAACTAGGACTACATTTAACTAGGACTACATTTAACTAGGACTACATCTAACTAGGACTACATTTAACTAGGACTACATTTAACTTGGACTACATCTAACTAGGACTACATTTAACTAGGACAACATTTAACTAGGACTACATTTAACTAGGACTACATCTAAATAGGACTACATTTAACTAGGACTACATTTAACTAGGACTACATCTAACTAGGACTACATTTAACTAGGACTACATTTAACTAGGACTACATTTAACTAGGACTACATCTAACTAGGACTACATCTAACTAGGACTACATTTAACTAGGACAACATCTAACTAGGACAACATCTAACTAGGACTACATCTAACTAGGACTACATTTAACTAGGACTACATCTGACTAGGACTACATTTAACTAGAGCTACATTTAACTAGGACTACATTTAACTAGGACTACATCTAACTAGGACAACATCTAACTAGGATTACATTTAACTAGGACTACATTTAACTAGGACTACATTTAACTAGGACTACATTTAACTAGGACTACATTTAACTCGGACTACATGATTGTTTTAAGATTTGAATATGTTTAACTAGCTTGTTTTATGGGAGCCAGGTTAATGCGTGGTCACTATTAGGACAATTATTATTGTAGCTTTTTTTAAACGGTGAGTTAACCCCGTAGAGATGCACCGGTGCGTCAGTCTAAGTTACGTAACAGAAAAATCCACATCAGAATCCGTCAGTCTAAGCTACAGATGTGTATTCATTTTGCATTGGATGTGTCTCAATCCACCGCATTCGCCAGTGTCGCACTTCCTCATCTGTGGTGAAAGGTGGCTGAGACGCTAAAGAGTTCAAGTTCAACAATTGTGACGCTAGCAGCTGTGCTTTTTCAGTGATGCACACATTGATCCTGCTTGTTTAGCTCGTTTTGATTCATGCAATGCAATGCATGGTCATTGGTCACTAAGACAGACTTTCATTTTTTTTACAACAAGAAATAAATCCTTCAGAACTTTGTGTTTGATTGTTGCTCGCTGGAGTCAAGCTATGAAAAGAGGAAAGCTTTTCTTTCAGTGAGGGGAGAGAGAGACGGCCACCACGCCAGAGGGGTGCATTTCCATTCCAGAGATAGATGTGTATCTGAAATGGAATGAGGCCGGCCTGACTGAGAGGCAAGTGCCGGCTTGGCTGAGGCTGCTGAGAACCACACAGACTGGGGTGAGGGAGGGGGGAGAGAGGGGGAGGGAGGGGGGAGAACAGACAGGCTGTCCACAGCTCGAATGAGCGAAGGAGGCGCAGTGAGTCCAAATTACTTTTCTTGACTTTATAGAAATGATTGGGGGTGACGAATCGACCTGTTCTGAATATTGAGCGGCATTTTCCCCGTGCTAATATTACCTACAGTATGCATTACACCTAGGAAATGAGGACTTCATTTGAACAGTTTTTTTTCTAATTTTGCCTGCTGGGGTGCTAAGTAAACCTCACCAAGCTCAGCTCATTCTATACATAGGGACGGACTTAAGGATACAGTATGTAGTTCAGCTTTAACCCTCTGCCTAGGGTCATCTGATTGTCTGTCACCTAGATATGTACACCGACCTCTGCTGTGTCCTCTTCTCAGCAGTAGCTGTCTGATCAGCACACACACACACACACACACACACACACACACACACACACACACACACACACACACACACACACACACACACACACACACACACACACACACACACACACACACACACACACACACACACACACACACACACACACACACACACACACACACACACACACAGTCTCCAGGCCTGGCCAGGCCAAAGCAGCAGCAGTGAGGTCAGCAGCAGGGCAGCCTGTACCACCATACATCTCTGTTATTCATCCATGTCATTCAGATCACGAGGGAGGGTGGGGCCTGCACAGCTCCTCTCAACCCCGACACCGCAGCCCTCTGCTCCGTCTCAGTCCATGCCCAGAACCCCCCAGACAAGACCTCCAGGCCCTACTCTCTGTGCTCTCTGGTTGGCCCCAACAGTTTTAAAGGGAACACATGGTAGAGGACAGACAGACAGACAGAGCCACGGCACAGGGAGGCACGGCAGCATGGACCTCATCAAACATGGGCTTGGGAATGGAGGGATTGAGAGGGAGGGGAGAGTAACACAGGAAGGGAAAGGTTAACGGGAGAGCGTATTCCCTGTGGGTTATGACTGGGCTGTGTGTTGTAGAGAAGTGTATGAGTGTCAGTCTATCTTGGTATATGTGTTGACCATACAGTAGTGGCGTGTACTCATGGATGCCAAGGGAAGCCAGGCTTCCCCCAAAAAAGAACCAAGAAAAGAACATACTAAACTATTTATCTTTCGTATCTCTGTGTGTCATACATTTCCTTCAATTCGCTAGAGGCTGAATGTATCTCACCGGAGAGAGCATTGGCCCTCTGTCTCTGTATGTGTAGCCCATCTATGCTGTCTGATCAAAAAGAGTATGACATTGTTGCCGTCCGTAGCATTGAATGCAAGGGAAGCCAGCAAGCATTTGGCCTCCCTTGATAATTCAGAGTCGTGTGTATAGGTGGCAGGGAAGTCAGGCGCAGGAGAGTCAAACGGAGTGTAAAATTGAGTCTTTTAATGAATGTCCACGTAACAAGCTCCATAACACTAATAGGAAATGAATATAAACAAATATGGGTACGAGGACCCGTCACGCACCTATACAATAAACACAACACTGACAATAAACAATCTCTGACAAAGACATGAGGGGAAACAGAGGGTTAAATACACAACAGGTAATGAATGGGATTGAAAACAGGTGTGTGGGAAGACAAGACAAAACCAATGGAAAATGAAAAATGGATCAATGATGGCTAGAAGACCGGGGACGTCGACCGCCGAGCACCGCCCGAACAAGGAGAGGCAACAACTTCGGCAGAAGTCGTGACATTATATATTTTTTAAAACAAAATAATAGCCAATCAGCGTTGAGCTAAACTGAGTGAGCTCAGCTGTGAATGGTCCTGTCGTACAAAAAAAAAAGTGTCAAGGGAAGCCAGTTTGGATTTGGCTTCACACCAATCACATCACGTTAGAAGCCAAACATCATTGACAGAAAACTTTAATTGTTGCACATCGTTGTGTCGTTGTCCTCCGGTGGCTCATTGGCTAGCTAAAATCTGCCCTTTCCTAAATTAGTCATGGATAGAGATAGGGATTTGTGGTTGGACTTGTGGTTTTACTTAATTCTCCTTACTTACCAATGATTATAACAATGACTCTGATCCAACCATACATTCATACATTGTGCCCCTGGCCTGAGAGGGTGGAAGTTCAACATGTAGCTAGATGTAGTAATGTTAGGCTATCGTTGCCTGGCTTATCGATGCCCATGAAAGGAAGTTAGGCTAGCGAGCAAGCATTTTAGCAGTACGTGCAGTAGATAGCCTTGGACAACACAAACTGTATGACAGAGTCATAGACCATGTAGGCAACATGAAAGAGGAGGATGGCATTGGTGTTTCTCTACAAGTAGGGTGAGTCAACATGTATTTTTCTACTTGCACATACACACACGCACACACACACAGAGAGACACACACACACATACAGACACACACACAAACACGCAGACACACACACGCACGCAGACACACACACAAGCAGACACACACGCACTGGCGGTAACACTTAGTGGTTCTAAATCAATAGTTGTTCTAAATAAATGTGGGATTCATGAACTTTATTGAGCAGTAGGTCATGTAACTGTTTGTTACATGCAGTAGGTCATGTAACTCTTTGTTACATGCAGTTAGTCATGTAGCTGTTTGTTACATGCAGTAGGTCAGGGAGCTGTTTGTTACATGCAGTAGGTCATGTAACTGTTTGTTACATGCAGTAGGTCGTGTAGCAGTTTGTTACATGCAGTAGGTCATGTAACTGTTTGTTACATGCAGTAGGTCAGGGAGCTGTTTGTTACATGCAGTAGGTCATGTAACTGTTTGTTACATGCAGTAGGTCATGCAGCAGTTTGTTACATGCAGTAGGTCATGTAACTGTTTGTTACATGCAGTAGGTCATGTAGCTGTTTGTTACATGCAGTAGTGTAGCTGTTTGTTACATGCAGTAGGTCATGTAACTGTTTGTTACATGCAGTAGGTCATGTAACTGTCATGCAGTAGGTCATGTAGCTGTTTGTTACATGCAGTAGCAGTAGGTCATGTAACTGTTTGTTACATGCAGTAGTCATGTAACTGTTTGTTACATGCAGTAGGTCATGTAACTGTTTGTTCAGGTCATGTAGCTGTTTGTTACATGCAGTAGGTCATGTAGCTGTTTGTTACATGCAGTAGGTCATGTAACTGTTTGTTACATGCAGTAGGTCATGTAACTGTTTGTTACATGCAGTAGGTCATGTAACTGTTTGTTACATGCAGTAGCTCATGTAACTGTTTGTTACATGCAGTAGGTCATGTAACTGTTTGTTACATGCAGTAGGTCATGTAACTGTTTGTTACATGCAGTAGGTCATGTAGCTGTTTGTTACATGCAGTAGTTCAGGGAGCTGGTTGTTACATGCAGTAGGTCATGTAACTGTTTGTTACACGCAGTAGCTCATGTAACTGTTTGTTACATGCAGTAGGTCATGTAACTGTTTGTTACATGCAGTAGGTCATGTAACTGTTACATACAGTAGGTCATGTAGCTGGTTGTTACATGCAGTAGGTCATGTAACTGTTTGTTACATGCAGTAGGTCATGTAACTGTTTGTTACATGCAGCAGGTCATGTAACTGTTTGTTACATGCAGTAGGTCATGTAGCTGGTTGTTACATGCAGTAGGTCATGTAACTGTTTGTTACATGCAGTAGTTCATGTAGCTGTTTGTTACATGCAGTAGGTCATGTAATTGTTTGTTACATGTAGGTCATGTAGGTCATGTCAGCTGTTTGTTACATGCAGTAGGTCATGTAGCTGTTTGTTACATGCAGTAGGTCATGTAACTGTTTGTTTGTAGGTCATGTAGCTGTTTAGCTGTTTGTTACATGCAGTAGGTCATGTAGCTGTTTGTTACATGCAGTAGGTCATGTAACTGTTTGTTACATGCAGTAGGTCATGTAACTGTTTGTTACATGCAGTAGGTCATGTAACTGTTTGTTACATGCAGTAGGTCATGTAGCTGTTTGTTACATGCAGTAGGTCATGTAACTGTTTCATGTAACTGTTTGTTACATGCAGTAGGTCATGTAACTGTTTGTTACATGCAGGTCATGTAGCTGTTTGTTACATGCAGTAGGTCATGTAACTGTTTGTTACATGCAGCTGTTTGTTACATGCAGTAGGTCATGTAACTGTTTGTTACATGCAGTAGGTCATGTAACTGTTTGTTACATGCAGTAGGTCATGTAGCTGTTTGTTACATGCAGTAGGTCATGTAGCTGTTTGTTACATGCAGTAGGTCATGTAACTAGGTCATTAACTGTTTGTACATGCAGTAGGTCATGTAGCTGTTTGTTACATGCAGTAGGTCATGTAGCTGTTTGTTACATGCAGTAGGTCATGTAACTGTTTGTTACATGCAGTAGGTAGTAGCTGTTTGTTACATGCAGTAGGTCATGTAGCTGTTTGTTACATGCAGTAGGTCAGTAGGTCATGTAACTGTTTGTTACATGCAGTAGGTCATGTAACTGTTTGTTACATGCAGTAGGTCATGTAGCTGTTTGTTACATGCAGTAGGTCATGTAACTGTTTGTTACATGCAGTAGGTCATGTAACTGTTTGTTACATGCAGTAGGTCATGTAGCTGTTTGTTACATGCAGTAGGTCATGTAGCTGTTTGTGACATGCAGTAGGTCCTGTAACTGTTTGTTACATGCAGTAGGTCATGTAACTGTTTGTTACATGCAGTAGGTCATGTAGCTGGTTGTTACATGCAGTAGGTCATTTAACTGTTTGTGACATGCAGTAGGTCATGTAGCTGTTTGTTACATGCAGTAGGTCAGGGAGCTGTTTGTTACATGCAGTAGGTCATGTAACTGTTTGTTACATGCAGTAGCTCATGTAACTGTTTGTTACATGCAGTAGGTCATGTAACTGTTTGTTACATGCAGTAGGTCATGTAACTGTTTGTTACATACAGTAGGTCATGTAGCTGGTTGTTACATGCAGTAGGTCATGTAACTGTTTGTTACATGCAGTAGGTCATGTAACAGTTTGTTACATGCAGTAGGTCATGTAACTGTTTGTTACATGCAGTAGGTCATGTAGCTGTTTGTTACATGCAGTAGGTCATAGCTGTTTGTTACATGCTAGGTCATTTGTTACATGCAGTAGGTCATGTAACTGTTTGTTACATGCAGTAGGTCATGTAACTTTGTTACATTGTTAGCATGCAGTAGGTCATGTAACTGTTTGTTACATGCAGTAGGTCATGTAGCTGTTTGTTACATGCAGTAGGTCATGTAACTGTTTGTTACATGCAGTAGGTCATGTAACTGTTTGTTACATAGGTCATGTAACTGTTTGTTACATGCAGTAGGTCATGTAACTGTTTGTTACATGCAGTAGGTCATGTAGCTGTTTGTTACATGCAGTAGGTCATGTAACTGTTTGTTACATGCAGTAGGTCATGTAACTGTTTGTTACATGCAGTAGGTCATGTAGCTGTTTTGTTACATGCAGTAGGTCATGTAACTGTTTGTTACATGCAGTAGGTCATGTAACTGTTTGTTACATGCAGTAGGTCATGTAACTGTTTGTTACATGCAGTAGGTCATGTAACTGTTTGTTACATGCAGTAGGTCATGTAACTGTTTGTTACATGCAGTAGGTCATGTAACTGTTTGTTACATGCAGTAGGTCATGTAGCTGGTTGTTACATGCAGTAGGTCATGTAACTGTTTGTTACATGCAGTAGTTCATGTAGCTGTTTGTTACATGCAGTAGGTCATGTAACTGTTTGTTACATGCAGTAGGTCATGTAGCTGTTTGTTACATGCAGTAGGTCATGTAGCTGTTTGTTACATGCAGTTGATCATGTAACTGTTTGTTACATGCAGTAGGTCAGTGTAACTGTTTGTTACATGCAGTAGGTCATGTAGCTGTTTGTTACATGCAGTAGGTCATGTAACTGTTTCTTACATGCAGTAGGTCATGTAACTGTTTGTTACATGCAGTAGGTCATGTAGCTGTTTGTTACATGCAGTAGGTCATGTAGCTGTTTGTTACATGCAGTAGGTCGTGTAACTGTTTGTTACATGCAGTAGGTCATGTAGCTGTTTGTTACATGCAGTAGGTCATGTAACTGTTTGTTACATGCAGTAGGTCAGTGTAACTGTTTGTTACATGCAGTAGGTCATGTAACTGTTTGTTACATGCATAGGTCAGTAACTGTTTGTTACATCAGTAGGTCATGTAACTGTTTGTTACATGCAGTAGGTCATGTAGCTGTTTGTTACATGCTGTTTGTTACATGCAGTAGGTCATGTAACTGTTTGTTACATGCAGTAGGTCATGTAGCTGTTTGTTACATGCAGTAGGTCATGTAGCTGTTTGTTACATGCAGTAGGTCATGTAACTGTTTGTTACATGCAGTAGGTCATGTAACTGTTTGTTACATGCAGTAGGTCATGTAGCTGTTTGTTACACATGATCATGTAACTGTTTGTTACATGCAGTAGGTCAGTGTAACTGTTTGTTACATGCAGTAGGTCATGTAACTGTTTGTTACATGCAGTAGGTCATGTAACTGTTTCTTACATGCAGTAGGTCATGTAACTGTTTGTGACATGCAGTAGGTCATGTAGCTGTTTGTTACATGCAGTAGGTCAGGGAGCTGTTTGTTACATGCAGTAGGTCATGTAACTGTTTGTTACATGCAGTAGGTCATGTAGCTGTTTGTTACATGCAGTAGGTCATGTAACTGTTTGTTACATGCAGTAGGTCATGTAACTGTTTGTTACATGCAGTAGGTCATATAGCTTTTTGTTACATGCAGTAGGTCATGTAACTGTTTGTTACATGCAGTAGGTCATGTAGCTGTTTGTTACATGCAGTAGGTCATGTAACTGTTTGTTACATGCAGTAGGTCATGTAACTGTTTGTTACATGCAGTAGGTCATATAGCTTTTTGTTACATGCAGTATGTAGCTGTTTGTTACATGCAGTAGCTCATGTAACTGTTTGTTACATGCAGTAGGGTAACTCAGTAGGTCAAGCTGTTTGTTACATGCAGTAGGTCATGTAACTGTTTGTTACATGCAGTAGGTCATGTAACTGTTTGTTACATGCAGTAGGTCATGTAACTGTTTGTTACATGCAGCTGTTTGTTACATGCAGTAGGTCATGTAGCTGTTTGTTACATGCAGTAGGTCATGTAGCTGTTTGTTACATGCAGTAGGTCATGTAGCTGTTTGTTACATGCAGTAGGTCATGTAGCTGTTTGTTACATGCAGTAGGTCATGTAACTGTTTGTTACATGCAGTAGGTCATGTAACTGTTTGTTACATGCAGTAGGTCATGTAGCTGTTTGTTACATGCAGTAGGTCATGTAACTGTTTGTTACATGCAGTAGGTCATGTAGCTGTTTGTTACATGCAGTAGGTCATGTAGCTGTTTGTTACATAGGTCAGTAGTTTGTTACATCATGTAACTGTTTTTGTTACATGCAGTAGGTCATGTAACTGTTTGTTACATGCAGTAGGTCATGTAACTGTTTGTTACATGCAGTAGGTCATGTAACTGTTTGTTACATGCAGTAGGTCATGTAACTGTTTGTTACATGCAGTAGGTCACTGTTTGTTACTAGGTCATGTAACTGTTTGTTACATGCAGTAGGTCATGTAGCTGTTTGTTACATGCATAGGTCATGTAACTGTTTGTTTGTTCATGTATGCAGTAGGTCATGTAACTGTTTGTTACATGCAGTAGGTCAGTAGTAGGTCATGTAGCTGTTTGTTACATGCAGTAGGTCATGTAGCTGTTTGTTACATGCAGTAGGTCATGTAACTGTTTGTTACATGCAGTAGGTCATGTAACTGTTTGTTACATGCAGTAGGTCATGTAGCTGTTTGTGGCATGCAGTAGGTCATGTAACTGTTTGTTACATGCAGTAGCTCATGTAACTGTTTGTTACATGCAGTAGGTCATGTAACTGGTTGTTACATGCAGTAGGTAATGTAGCTGCTTGTTACATGCAGTAGGTCAGGGAGCTGTTTGTTACATGCAGTAGGTCATGTAACTGTTTGTTACATGCAGTAGGTCATGTAACTGTTTGTTACATGCAGTAGGTCATGTAACTGTTTGTTACATGCAGTAGGTCATGTAACTGTTTGTTACATGCAGTAGGTCATGTAGCTGTTTGTTACATGCAGTAGGTCATGTAACTGTTTGTTACATGCAGTAGGTCATGTAACTGTTTGTTACATGCAGTAGGTCATGTAGCTGTTTGTTACATGCAGTAGGCAGTAGGTCATGTAGCTGTTTGTTACATGCAGTAGGTCATGTAACTGTTTGTTCATGTAACTGTTTGTTACATGCAGTAGGTCATGTAGCTGTTTGTTACATGCAGTAGGTCATGTAAGCTGTTTGTTACATCAGTAGGTCATGTAACTGTTTGTTACATGCAGTAGGTCATGTAACTGTTTGTTACATGCAGTAGGTCATGTAACTGTTTGTTACATGCAGTAGGTCATGTAACTGTTTGTTACATGCAGTAGGTCATGTAGCTGTTTGTTACATGCAGTAGGTCATGTAGCTGTTTGTTACATGCAGTAGGTCATGTAGCTGTTTGTTACATGCAGTAGGTCATGTAGCTGTTTGTTACATGCAGTAGGTCATGTAACTGTTTGTTACATGCAGTAGGTCATGTAACTGTTTGTTACATGCAGTAGGTCATGTAGCTGGTTGTTACATGCAGTAGGTCATGTAACTGTTTGTTACATGCAGTAGGTCATGTAGCTGTTTGTTACATGCAGTAGGTCATGTAGCTGTTTGTTACATGCAGTAGGTCATGTAACTGTTTGTTACATGCAGTAGGTCATGTAACTGTTTGTTACATGCAGTAGGTCATGTAACTGTTTGTTACATGCAGTAGGTCATGTAACTGGCTGTTACATGCAGTAGGTCATGTAACTGTTTGTTACATGCAGTAGCTCATGTAACTGTTTGTTACATGCAGTAGGTCATGTAACTGTTTGTTACATGCAGTAGGTCATGTAACTGTTTGTTACATGCAGTAGGTCATGTAACTGTTTGTTACATGCAGTAGCTCATGTAACTGTTTGTTACATGCAGTAGGTCATGTAACTGTTTGTTACATGCAGTAGGTCATGTAACTGTTTGTTACATGCAGTAGGTCATGTAGCTGGTTGTTACATGCAGTAGGTCATGTAACTGGTTTGTTACATGCAGTAGGTCATGTAACTGTTTGTTACATGCAGTAGGTCTTGTAGCTGTTTGTTACATGCAGTAGTTCATGTAGCTGTTTGTTACATGTCAGTAGGTCATGTAACTGTTTGTTACATGCAGTAGGTCATGTAACTGTTTGTTACATGCAGTAGGTCATGTAGCTGTTTGTTACATGCAGTAGGTCATGTAACTGTTTGTTACATGCAGTAGGTCATGTAACTGTTTGTTACATGCAGTAGGTCATGTAACTGTTTGTTACATGCAGTAGGTCATGTAACTGTTTGTTACATGCAGTAGGTCATGTAACTGTTTGTTACATGCAGTAGGTCATGTAACTGTTTGTTACATGCAGTAGGTCATGTAGCTGTTTGTTACATGCAGTAGGTCATGTAAGCTGTTTGTTACATGCAGTAGGTCATGTAACTGTTTGTTACATGCAGTAGGTCATGTAGCTGTTTGTTACATGCAGTAGGTCATGTAACTGTTTGTTACATGCAGTAGGTCATGTAACTGTTTGTTACATGCAGTAGGTCATGTAGCTGTTTGTTACATGCAGTAGGTCATGTAACTGTTTGTTACATGCAGTAGGTCATGTAGCTGTTTGTTACATGCAGTAGGTCATGTAACTGTTTGTTACATGCTAGGTCATGTTGTTTGTTACATGCAGTAGGTCATGTAACTGTTTGTTACATGCAGTAGGTCATGTAACTGTTTGTTACATGCAGTAGGTCATGTAGCTGTTTGTTACATGCAGTAGGTCATGTAACTGTTTGTTACATTAGGTCATGTAACTGTTTGTTACATGCAGTAGGTCATGTAACTGTTTGTTACATGCAGTAGGTCATGTAACTGTTTGTTACATGCAGTAGGTCATGTAACTGTTTGTTACATGCAGTAGGTCATGTAGGTCATGTAACTGTTTGTTACATGCAGTAGGTCACTGTTTGTTACATGCAGTAGGTCATGTAACTGTTTGTTACATGCAGTAGGTCATGTAACTGTTTGTTACATGCAGTAGGTCATGTAGCTGTTTGTTACATGCAGTAGGTCATGTAGCTGTTTGTTACATGCAGTAGGTCATGTAACTGTTTGTTACATGCAGTAGGTCATGTAACTGTTTGTTACATGCTAGGTCATGTAGCTGTTTGTTACATGCATGTCAGTACTGTTTGTTACATGCAGTAGGTCATGTAACTGTTTCTTACATGCAGTAGGTCATGTAACTGTTTGTGACATGCAGTAGGTCATGTAGCTGTTTGTTACATGCAGTAGGTCAGGGAGCTGTTTGTTACATGCAGTAGGTCATGTAACTGTTTGTTACATGCAGTAGCTCATGTAACTGTTTGTTACATGCAGTAGGTCATGTAACTGTTTGTTACATGCAGTAGGTCATGTAACTGTTTGTTACATGCAGTAGGTCATGTAACTGTTTGTTACATGCAGTAGGTCATGTAACTGTTTGTTACATGCAGTAGGTCATGTAACTGTTTGTTACATGCAGTAGGTCATGTAACTGTTTGTTACATGCAGTAGGTCATGTAGCTGGTTGTTACATGCAGTAGGTCATGTAACTGTTTGTTACATGCAGTAGGTCATGTAGCTGTTTTTTTACATGCAGTAGGTCATGTAACTGTTTGTTACATGTAGTAGGTCATGTAGCTGTTTGTTACATGCAGTAGTTCATGTAGCTGTTTGTTACATGCAGTAGGTCATGTAACTGTTTGTTACATGCAGTAGGTCATGTAGCTGTTTGTTACATGCAGTAGGTCATGTAGCTGTTTGTTACATGCAGTTGATCATGTAACTGTTTGTTACATGCAGTAGGTCAGTGTAACTGTTTGTTACATGCAGTAGGTCATGTAGCTGTTTGTTACATGCAGTAGGTCATGTAACTGTTTGTTACATGCAGTAGGTCAGGAAGCTGTTTGTTACATGCAGTAGGTCATGTAACTGTTTGTTACATGCAGTAGGTCATGTAGCTGTTTGTTACCTGCAGTAGGTCATGTAACTGTTTGTTACATGCAGTAGGTCATGTAGCTGTTTGTTACATGCAGTAGGTCATGTAACTGTTTACAGGCAGTAGGTCATGTAACTGTTTGTTACATGCAGTAGGTCATGTAACTGTTTGTTACATGCAGTAGGTCATGTAGCTGTTTGTTACATGCAGTAGGTCATGTAGCTGTTTGTTACATGCAGTAGGTCATGTAACTGTTTGTTACATGCAGTAGGTCATGTAGCTGTTTGTTACATGCAGTAGGTCATGTAGCTGTTTGTTACATGCAGTGCAGTAGGTCATGTAACTGTTTGTTACATGCAGTAGGTCATGTAACTGTTTGTTACATACAGTAGGTCATGTAGCTGGTTGTTACATGCAGTAGGTCATGTAACTGTTTGTTACATGCAGTAGGTCATGTAACTGTTTGTTACATGCAGTAGGTCATGTAACTGTTTGTTACATGCAGTAGGTCATGTAGCTGTTTGTTACATGCAGTAGGTCATGTAGCTGTTTGTTACATGCAGTAGGTCATGTAGCTGTTTGTTACATGCAGTAGGTCATGTAGCTGTTTGTTACATGCAGTAGGTCATGTAGCTGGTTGTTACATGCAGTAGGTCATGTAACTGTTTGTTACATGCAGTAGGTCATGTAGCTGTTTGTTACATGCAGTAGGTCATGTAGCTGTTTGTTACATGCAGTAGGTCATGTAACTGTTTGTTACATGCAGTAGGTCATGTAGCTGTTTGTTACATGCAGTAGGTCATGTAGCTGTTTGTTACATGCAGTAGGTCATGTAACTGTTTGTTACATGCAGTAGGTCATGTAACTGTTTGTTACATGCAGTAGGTCATGTAACTGTTTGTTACATGCAGTAGGTCATGTAGCTGTTTGTTACATGCAGTAGGTCATGTAACTGTTTGTTACATGCAGTAGGTCATGTAACTGTTTGTTACATGCAGTAGGTCATGTAACTGTTTGTTACATGCAGTAGGTCATGTAGCTGGTTGTTACATGCAGTAGGTCATGTAACTGTTTGTTACATGCAGTAGGTCATGTAACTGGCAGTAGGTCATGTAGCTGTTTGTTACATGCAGTAGTTCATGTAGCTGTTTGTTACATGCAGTAGTTCATGTAGCTGTTTGTTACATGCAGTAGGTCATGTAACTGTTTGTTACATGCAGTAGGTCATGTAGCTGTTTGTTACATGCAGTAGGTCATGTAAGCTGTTTGTTACATGCAGTAGGTCATGTAACTGTTTGTTACATGCAGTAGGTCATGTAACTGTTTGTTACATGCAGTAGGTCATGTAGCTGTTTGTTACATGCAGTAGGTCATGTAGCTGTTTGTTACATGCATAGGTCAGTACTGTTTGTTACATGCAGTAGGTCATGTAACTGTTTGTTACATGCAGTAGGTCATGTAACTGTTTGTTACATGCAGTAGGTCATGTAACTGTTTGTTACATGCAGTAGGTCATGTGCTGGTTGTTACATGCAGTAGGTCATGTAACTGTTTTTTTACATGCAGTAGGTCATGTAACTGTTTGTTACATGCAGTAGGTCTTGTAGCTGTTTGTTACATGCAGTAGTTCATGTAGCTGTTTGTTACATGCAGTAGGTCATGTAACTGTTTGTTACATGCAGTAGGTCATGTAGCTGTTTGTTACATGCAGTAGGTCATGTAGCTGTTTGTTACATGCAGTAGGTCATATAGCTGTTTGTTACATGCAGTAGGTCATGTAACTGTTTCTTACATGCAGTAGGTCATGTAACTGTTTGTTACATGCAGTAGGTCATGTAGCTGTTTGTTACATGCAGTAGGTCATGTAGCTGGTTGTTACATGCAGTAGGTCATGTAACTGTTTGTTACATGCAGTAGGTCATGTAACTGTTTGTTACATGCAGTAGGTCATGTAACTGTTTGTTACATGCAGTAGGTCATGTAGCTGGTTGTTACATGCAGTAGGTCATGTAACTGTTTGTTACATGCAGTAGGTCATGTAGCTGTTTTTTACATGCAGTAGGTCATGTAACTGTTTGTTACATGCAGTAGGTCATGTAGCTGTTTGTTACATGCAGTAGTTCATGTAGCTGTTTGTTACATGCAGTAGGTCATGTAACTGTTTGTTACATGCAGTAGGTCATGTAGCTGTTTGTTACATGCAGTAGGTCATGTAACTGTTTGTTACATGCAGTAGGTCATGTAGCTGTTTTTTTTACATGCAGTAGGTCATGTAACTGTTTGTTACATGCAGTAGGTCATGTAGCTGTTTGTTACATGCAGTAGGTCATGTAACTGTTTGTTACATGCAGTAGGTCATGTAGCTGTTTGTTACATGCAGTTGATCATGTAACTGTTTGTTACATGCAGTAGGTCATGTAACTGTTTGTTACATGCAGTAGGTCATATAGCTGTTTGTTACATGCAGTATGTCATGTAACTGTTTGTTACATGCAGTAGGTCATGTAACTGTTTGTTACATGCAGTAGGTCATATAGCTTTTTGTTACATGCAGTAGGTCATGTAACTGCTTGTTACATGCAGTAGGTCATGCAGTAGGTCATGTAACTGTTTGTTACATGCAGTAGGTCATGTAACTGTTTGTTACATGCAGTAGGTCATGTAACTGTTTGTTACATGCAGTAGGTCATGTAACTGTTTGTTACATGCAGTAGGTCATGTAACTGTTTGTTACATGCAGTAGGTCATGTAACTGTTTGTTACATGCAGTAGGTCATATAGCTTTTTGTTAGATGCAGTAGGTCATGTAACTGTTTGTTACATGCAGTAGGTCATGTAGCTGTTTGTTACATGCAGTAGGTCATGTAGCTGTTTGTTACATGCAGTAGGTCATGTAGCTGTTTGTTACATGCAGTAGGCCGTGTAGCTGTTTGTTACATGCAGTAGCTCATGTAACTGTTTGTTACATGCAGTAGGTCATGTAACTGGCAGTAGGTCATGTAGCTGTTTGTTACATGCAGTCGGTCATGTAACTGTTTGTTACATGCAGTAGCTCATGTAACTGTTTGTTACATGCAGTAGGTCATGTAACTGTTTGTTACATGCAGTAGGTAATGTAGCTGTTTGTTACATGCAGTAGGAAATGTAGCTGTTTGTTACATGCAGTAGGTCATGTAGCTGTTTGTTACATGCAGTAGGTCATGTAGCTGTTTGTTACATGCAGTAGGTCATGTAGCTGTTTGTGACATGCAGTAGGTCCTGTAACTGTTTGTTACATGCAGTAGGTCATGTAATTGTTTGTTACATGCAGTAGGTCATGTAGCTGTTTGTTACATGCAGTAGGTCATGTAACTGTTTGTTACATGCAGTAGGTCATGTAGCTGTTTGTTACATGCAGTAGGTCAGGTAGCTGTTTGTTACATGCAGTAGGTCATGTAACTGTTTGTTACATGCAGTAGCTCATGTAACTGTTTGTTACATGCAGTAGGTCATGTAACTGTTTGTTACATGCAGTAGGTCATGTAACTGTTTGTTACATACAGTAGGTCATGTAGCTGGTTGTTACATGCAGTAGGTCATGTAACTGTTTGTTACATGCAGTAGGTCATGTAACTGTTTGTTATGCAGTAGGTCATGTAAGCTGTTTGTTACATGTAGGTCTGCTTTGTTACATGCAGTAGGTCATGTAACTGTTTGTTACATGCAGTAGCTCATGTAGCTGTTTGTTACATGCAGTAGGTCATGTAACTGTTTGTTACATGCAGTAGGTCATGTAACTGTTTGTTACATGCAGTAGGTCATGTAGCTGTTTGTTACATGCAGTAGGTCATGTAGCTGTTTGTTACATGCAGTAGGTCATGTAACTGTTTGTTACATGCAGTAGGTCAGTGTAACTGTTTGTTACATGCAGTAGGTCATATAGCTGTTTGTTACATGCAGTAGGTCATGTAACTGTTTCTTACATGCAGTAGGTCATGTAGCTGTTTGTTACATGCAGTTGATCATGTAACTGTTTGTTACATGCAGTAGGTCATATAACTGTTTGTTACATGCAGTAGGTCATGTAGCTGTTTGTTACATGCAGTAGGTCATGTAACTGTTTGTTACATGCAGTAGGTCATGTAACTGTTTGTTACATGCAGTAGGTCATGTAGCTGCTTGTTACAT
Source organism: Oncorhynchus tshawytscha (assembly GCF_018296145.1). Classification (NCBI taxonomy): domain Eukaryota; kingdom Metazoa; phylum Chordata; class Actinopteri; order Salmoniformes; family Salmonidae; genus Oncorhynchus; species Oncorhynchus tshawytscha. The sequence goes on along the minus strand of NC_056430.1, from coordinate 70,910,339 downwards.
GCAGTAGGTCAGGGAGCTGTTTGTTACATGCAGTAGGTCATGTAACTGTTTGTTACATGCAGTAGCTCATGTAACTGTTTGTTACATGCAGTAGGTCATGTAACTGTTTGTTACATGCAGTAGGTCATGTAACTGTTTGTTACATACAGTAGGTCATGTAGCTGGTTGTTACATGCAGTAGGTCATGTAACTGTTTGTTACATGCAGTAGGTCATGTAACTGTTTGTTACATGCAGTAGGTCATGTAACTGTTTGTTACATGCAGTAGGTCATGTAGCTGTTTGTTACATGCAGTAGGTCATGTAACTGTTTGTTACATGCAGTAGGTCATGTAGCTGTTTGTTACATGCAGTAGGTCATGTAACTGTTTGTTACATGCAGTAGGTCATGTAGCTGTTTGTTACATGCAGTAGTTCATGTAGCTGTTTGTTACATGCAGTAGGTCATGTAACTGTTTGTTACATGCAGTAGGTCATGTAGCTGTTTGTTACATGCAGTAGGTCATGTAGCTGTTTGTTACATGCAGTAGGTCATGTAGCTGTTTGTTACATGCAGTAGGTCATGTAACTGTTTGTTACATGCAGTAGGGTCATGCAGTAGGTCATGTAACTGTTTGTTACATGCAGTAGGTCATGTAACTGTTTGTTACATGCAGTAGGTCATGTAACTGTTTGTTACATAAGGTAGGTCATGTAGCTGGTTGTTACATGCAGTAGGTCATGTAACTGGTTTTTTACATGCAGTAGGTCATGTAACTGTTTGTTACATGCAGTAGGTCTTGTAGCTGTTTGTCACATGCAGTAGTTCATGTAGCTGTTTGTTACATGCAGTAGGTCATGTAACTGTTTGTTACATGCAGTAGGTCATGTAGCTGTTTGTTACATGCAGTAGGTCATGTCGCTGTTTGTTACATGCAGTAGGTCATGTAACTGTTTGTTACATGCAGTAGGTCATGTAACTGTTTGTTACATGCAGTAGGTCATGTAACTGTTTGTTACATGCAGTAGCTCATGTAACTGTTTGTTACATGCAGTAGGTCATGTAATTGTTTGTTACATGCAGTAGGTCATGTAACTGTTTGTTACATGCAGTAGGTCATGTAGCTGGTTGTTACATGCAGTAGGTCATGTAACTGTTTGTTACATGCAGTAGGTCATGTAGCTGGTTGTTACATGCAGTAGGTCAGTGTAACTGTTTGTTACATGCAGTAGGTCATGTAACTGTTTGTTACATGCAGTAGGTCATGTAAGCTGTTTGTTACATGCAGTAGGTCATGTAGCTGTTTGTTACATGCAGTAGGTCATGTAACTGTTTGTTACATGCAGTAGGTCATGTAGCTGTTTGTTACATGCAGTAGGTCATGTAACTGTTTGTTACATGCAGTAGGTCATGTAACTGTTTGTTACATGCAGTAGGTCATGTAGCTGTTTGTTACATGCAGTAGGTCATGTAACTGTTTGTTACATGCAGTAGGTCAGTAGCTGTTTGTTACATCAGTAGGTCATGTAACTGTTTGTTACATGCAGTAGGTCATGTAACTGTTTGTTACATGCAGTAGGTCATGTAGCTGCTTGTTACATGCAGTAGGTCATGTAACTGTTTGTTACATGCAGTAGGTCATGTAGCTGTTTGTTACATGCAGTAGGTCATGTAACAGTTTGTTACATGCAGTAGGTCATGTAGCTGTTTGTTACATGCAGCAGGTCATGTAACTGTTTGTTACATGCAGTAGGTCATGTAACTGTTTGTTACATGCAGTAGGTCATGTAACTGTTTGTTACATGCAGTAGGTCATGTTGTTACATGCAGTAGGTCATGTAACTGTTTGTTACATGCAGTAGGTCATGTAGCTGTTTGTTACATGCAGTAGGTCATGTAACTGTTTGTTACATGCAGTAGGTCATGTAACTGTTTGTTACATACTGTTTGTTACATACAGTAGGTCATGTAGCTGTTTGTTACATGCAGTAGGTCATGTAACTGTTTGTTACATGCAGTAGGTCATGTAACTGTTTGTTACATGCAGTAGGTCATGTAACTGTTTGTTACATACTGTTTGTTACATACAGTAGGTCATGTAGCTGTCTGTTACATGCAGTAGGTCATGTAACTGTTTGTTACATGCAGTAGGTCATGTAACTGTTTGTTACATGCAGTAGGTCATGTAACTGTTTGTTACATGCAGTAGGTCATGTAGCTGTTTGTTACATGCAGTAGGTCATGTAGCTGTTTGTTACATGCAGTAGGTCATGTAACTGTTTGTTACATGCAGTAGGTCATGTAACTGTTTAGCTGTCATGTAGCTGTTTGTTACATGCAGTAGGTCATGTAACTGTTTGTTACATGCAGTAGGTCATGTAACTGTTTGTTACATTAGGTCATGTAACTGTTTGTTACATGCAGTAGGTCATGTAGCTGTTTGTTACATGCAGTAGGTCATGTAGCTGTTTGTTACATGCAGTAGGTCATGTAACTGTTTGTTACATGCAGTAGGTCATGTAACTGTTTGTTACTGTAGGTCATGTAACTGTTTGTTACATGCAGTAGGTCATGTAACTGTTTGTTACATGCAGTAGGTCATGTAGCTGTTTGTTACATGCAGTAGGTCATGTAACTGTTTGTTACATGCAGTAGGGTCTGTTTGTTACATGCAGTAGGTCATGTTGTTTGTTACATGCAGTAGGTCATGTAACTGTTTGTTACATGCAGTAGGTCATGTAACTGTTTGTTACATGCAGTAGGTCATGTAGCTGTTTGTTACATGCAGTAGGTCATGTAGCTGTTTTTTACATGCTGTTTGTTACATGCAGTAGGTCATGTAGCTGTTTGTTACATGCAGTAGGTCATGTAGCTGTTTGTTACATGCAGTAGGTCATGTAACTGTTTGTTACATGCAGTAGGTCATGTAGCTGTTTGTTACATGCAGTAGGTCATGTAGCTGTTTGTTACATGCAGTAGGTCATGTAACTGTTTGTTACATGCAGTAGGTCATGTAACTGTTTGTTTCATGCAGTAGGTCATGTAGCTGTTTGTTACATGCAGTAGGTCATGTAACTGTTTGTTACATGCAGTAGGTCATGTAACTGTTTTGTTAGGTCATGCAGCTGTTTGTTACATCATGTCAAGCTGTTTGTTACATGCAGTAGGTCATGTAACTGTTTGTTACATGCAGTAGGTCATGTAGCTGTTTGTTACATGCAGTAGGTCATGTAACTGTTTGTTACATGCAGTAGGTCAGTGTAACTGTTTGTTACATGCAGTAGGTCATATAGCTGTTTGTTACATGCAGTAGGTCATGTAACTGTTTGTTACATGCAGTAGGTCATGTAGCTGTTTGTTACATGCAGTAGGTCATGTAGCTGTTTGTTACATGCAGTAGGTCATGTAACTGTTTGTTACATGCAGTAGGTCATGTAGCTGTTTGTTACATGCAGTAGGTCATGTAACTGTTTGTTACATGCAGTAGGTCATGTAGCTGTTTGTTACATGCAGTAGGTCATGTAACTGTTTGTTACATGCAGTAGGTCATGTAACTGTTTGATACATGCAGTAGGTCATGTAGCTGTTTGTTACATGCAGTAGGTCATGTAACTGTTTGTTACATGCAGTAGGTCATGTCTGTTTGTACATGCTGTCATGTAACTGTTTGTTACATGCAGTAGGTCATGTAACTGTTTGTTACATGCAGTAGGTAACTGTTTGTTACATGCAGTAGGTCATGTAACTGTTTGTTACATGCAGTAGGTCATGTAACTGTTTGTTACATGCAGTAGGTCATGTAACTGTTTGTTACATGCAGTAGGTAGCTGTTTGTTACATGCAGTAGGTCATGTAACTGTTTGTTACATGCAGTAGGTCATGTAGCTGTTTGTTACATGCAGTAGGTCATGTAACTGTTTGTTACATGCAGTAGGTCAGCTGTTTGGTCAGTAGGTCATGTAACTGTTTGTTACATGCAGTAGGTCATGTAACTGTTTGTTACATGCTGTAGGTCATTGTTTGTTACATGCAGTAGGTCATGTAACTGTTTGTTACATGCAGTAGGTCATGTAGCTGTTTGTTACATGCAGTAGGTCATGTAGCTGTTTGTTACATGCAGTAGGTCATGTAACTGTTTGTTACATGCAGTAGGTCATGTAGCTGTTTGTTACATGCAGTAGGTCATGTAGCTGTTTGTTACATGCAGTAGGTCATGTAACTGTTTGTTACAGTAGGTCATGTAACTGTTTGTTACATGCAGTAGGTCATGTAACTGTTTGTTACATGCAGTAGGTCATGTAGCTGTTTGTTACATGCAGTAGGTCATGTAACTGTTTGTTACATGCAGTAGGTCATGTAAGGTCTGTTTGTTACATGCAGTAGGTCATGTAACTGTTTGTTACATGCAGTAGGTCATGTAACTGTTTGTTACATGCAGTAGGTCATGTAGCTGTTTGTTACATGCAGTAGGTCATGTAACTGTTTGTTACATGCAGTAGGTCATGTAACTGTTTGTTACATGCAGTAGGTCATGTAGCTGTTTGTTACATGCAGTAGGTCATGTAACTGTTTGTTACATGCAGTAGGTCATGTAACTGTTTGTTACATGCAGTAGGTCATCATAGCTGTTTGTTACATGCAGTAGGTCTGTAACTGTTTGTTACATGCAGTAGGTCATGTAACTGTCATGTAGGTCTGTTTGTTACATGCAGTAGGTCATGTAGCTGTTTGTTACATGCAGTAGGTCATGTAGCTGTTTGTTACATGCAGTAGGTCATGTAACTGTTTGTTTAGTAGGTCATGCAGTAGGTCATGTAACTGTTTGTTACATGTCAGTAGGTCATGCAGTAGGTCATGTAACTTTGTTACATGCAGTAGGTCATGTAGCTGTTTGTTACATGCAGTAGGTCATGTAACTGTTTGTTACATGCAGTAGGTCATGTAACTGTTTGTTACATGCAGTAGGTCATGTAACTGTTTGTTACATGCAGTAGGTCATGTAACTGTTTGTTACATGCAGTAGGTCATGTAACTGTTTGTTACATGCAGTAGGTCATGGTCATGTAACTGTTTGTTACATGCAGTAGGTCATGTAACTGTTTGTTACATGCAGTAGGTCATGTAACTGTTTGTTACATGCAGTAGGTCATGTAACTGTTTGTTACATGCAGTAGGTCATGTAGCTGTTTGTTACTGCAGTAGGTCATGTAACTGTTTGTTACATGCAGTAGGTCATGTAGCTGTTTGTTACATGCAGTAGGTCATGTAACTGTTTGTTACATGCAGTAGGTCATGTAGCTGTTTGTTACATGCAGTAGGTCATGTAGCTGTTTGTTATGCATAGGTCATGTAACTGTTTGTTACATGCAGTAGGTCATGTAACTGTTTGTTACATGCAGTAGGTCATGTAACTGTTTGTTACATGCAGTAGGTCATGTAACTGTTTGTTACATGCAGTAGGTCATGTAACTGTTTGTTACATGCAGTAGGTCATGTAGCTGTTTGTTACATGCAGTAGGTCATGTAACTGTTTGTTACATGCAGTAGGTCATGTAACTGTTTGTTACATGCAGTTGCAGTAGGTCATGTGCTGTTTGTTACATGCAGTAGGTCATGTAACTGTTTGTTACATGCAGTAGGTCATGTAACTGTTTGTTACATGCAGTAGGTCATGTAGCTGTTTGTTACATGCAGTAGGTCATGTAGCTGTTTGTTACATGCAGTAGGTCATGTAAGCTGTTTGTTACATGCAGTAGGTCATGTAACTGTTTGTTACATGCAGTAGGTCATGTAACTGTTGTTACATGCAGTAGGTCATGTAACTGTTTGTTACATGCAGTAGGTCATGTAACTGTTTGTTTACATAGGCATGTAGGTCATAGGTCATGTAACTGTTTGTTACATGCAGTAGGTCATGTAACTGTTTGTTACATGCAGTAGGTCATGTAACTGTTTGTTACATGCAGTAGGTCATGTAGCTGTTTGTTACATGCAGTAGGTCATGTAGCTGTAATGCTGTTGTTACATGCAGTAGGTCATATAGCTTTTTGTTACATGCAGTAGGTCATGTAACTGTTTGTTACATGCAGTAGGTCATGTAGCTGTTTGTTACATGCAGTAGGTCATGTAGCTGTTTGTTACATGCAGTAGGTCATGTAACTGTTTGTGACATGCAGTAGTTCATGTAGCTGTTTGTTACATGCAGTAGGCCGTGTAGCTGTTTGTTACATGCAGTAGCTCATGTAACTGTTTGTTACATGCAGTAGGTCATGTAACTGTTTGTTACATGCAGTAGGTCATGTAGCTGTTTGTTACATGCAGTAGGTCATGTAGCTGTTTGTTACATGCAGTTGATCATGTAACTGTTTGTTACATGCAGTAGGTCAGTGTAACTGTTTGTTACATGCAGTAGGTCATGTAGCTGTTTGTTACATGCAGTAGGTCATGTAACTGTTTGTTACATGCAGTAGGTCATGTAACTGTTTGTTACATGCAGTAGGTCATGTAACTGTTTGTTACATGCAGTAGGTCATGTAACTGTTTGTTACATGCAGTAGGTCATGTAGCTGTTTGTTACATGCAGTAGGTCATGTAACTGTTTGTTACATGCAGTAGGTCATGTAGCTGTTTGTTACATGCAGTAGGTCATGTAGCTGTTTGTTACATGCAGTAGGTCATGTAACTGTTTGTTACATGCAGTAGGTCATGTAACTGTTTGTTACATGCAGTAGGTCATGTAACTGTTTGTTACATGCAGTAGGTCATGTAGTCTGTTTGTTACATGCAGTAGGTCATGTAACTGTTTGTTACATGCAGTAGGTCATGTACTGTTTGTTACATGCAGTAGGTCATGTAACTGTTTGTTACATGCAGTAGGTCATGTAGCTGTTTGTTACATGCAGTAGGTCATGTAGCTGTTTGTTACATGCAGTAGGTCATGTAACTGTTTGTTACATGCAGTAGGTCAGGTCATGTAACTGTTTGTTACTGTTTGCATAGGTCATGTAACTGTTTGTTACATGCAGTAGGTCATGTAACTGTTTGTTACATGCATAGGTCATGTACTGTTTGTTACATCAGTAGGTCAACTGTTTGTTACATGCAGTAGGTCATGTAGCTGTTTGTTACATGCAGTAGGTCATGTAACTGTTTGTTACATGCAGTAGGTCATGTAACTGTTTGTTACATGCAGTAGGTCATGTAGCTGTTTGTGGCATGCAGTAGGTCATGTAACTGTTTGTTACATGCAGTAGCTCATGTAACTGTTTGTTACATGCAGTAGGTCATGTAACTGGTTGTTTCATGCAGTAGGTTATGTAGCTGCTTGTTACATGCAGTAGGTCAGGGAGCTGTTTGTTACATGCAGTAGGTCATGTAACTGTTTGTTACATGCAGTAGCTCATGTAACTGTTTGTTACATGCAGTAGGTCATGTAACTGTTTGTTACATGCAGTAGGTCATGTAACTGTTTGTTACATACAGTAGGTCATGTAGCTGGTTGTTACATGCAGTAGGTCATGTAACTGTTTGTTACATGCAGTAGGTCATGTAACTGTTTGTTACATGCAGTAGGTCATGTAACTGTTTGTTACATGCAGTAGGTCATGTAGCTGGTTTGTTGCAGTAGGTCATGTAGGTACATGTAACTGTTTGTTACATGCAGTAGGTCATGTAGCTGTTTTTTACATGCAGTAGGTCATGTAACTGTTTGTTACATGCAGTAGGTCATGTAGCTGTTTGTTACATGCAGTAGGTCATGTAGCTGTTTGTTACATGCAGTAGGTCATGTAACTGTTTGTTACATGCAGTAGGTCATGTAGCTGTTTGTTACATGCAGTAGGTCATGTAGCTGTTTGTTACATGCAGTTAGGTCATGTTTATGCTGTTTGTTACATGCAGTAGGTCATGTAACTGTTTGTTACATGCAGTAGGTCATGTAACTGTTTGTTCATGTAGGTCTGTAACTGTTTGTTAGATGCAGTAGGTCATGTAACTGTTTGTTACATGCAGTAGGTCATGTAGCTGTTTGTTACATGCAGTAGGTCATGTAGCTGTTTGTTACATGCAGTAGGTCATGTAACTGTTTGTGACATGCAGTAGGCCGTGTAGCTGTTTGTTACATGCAGTAGCTCATGTAACTGTTTGTTACATGCAGTAGGTCATGTAACTGGCAGTAGGTCATGTAGCTGTTTGTTACATGCAGTCGGTCATGTAACTGTTTGTTACATGCAGTAGGTCATGTAACTGTTTGTTACATGCAGTAGGTCATGTAGCTGTTTGTTACATGCAGTAGGTCATGTAACTGTTTGTGACATGCAGTAGGTCATGTAGCTGTTTGTTACATGCAGTAGGCCGTGTAGCTGTTTGTTACATGCAGTAGCTCATGTAACTGTTTGTTACATGCAGTAGGTCATGTAACTCAGTAGGTCATGTAGCTGTTTGTTACATGCAGTAGGTCATGTAACTGTTTGTTACATGCAGTAGGTCATGTAACTGTTTGTTACATGCAGTAGGTCATATAGCTTTTTGTTACATGCAGTAGGTCATGTAACTGTTTGTTACATGCAGTAGGTCATGTAGCTGTTTGTTACATGCAGTAGGTCATGTAGCTGTTTGTTACATGCAGTAGGTCATGTAGCTGTTTGTTACATGCAGTAGGTCATGTAACTGTTTGTTACATTAGGTCATGTACATGCAGTAGGTCATGTAACTGTTTGTTACATGCAGTAGGTCATGTAACTGTTTGTTACATGCAGTAGGTCATGTAACTGTTTGTTACATGCAGTAGGTACTGTTTGTTACATGCAGTAGGTCATGTCAGTAACTGTTTGTTACATGCAGTAGGTCATGCAGTAGGTCATGTAACTGTTTGTTACATGCAGTAGGTCATGTAACTGTTTGTTACATGCAGTAGGTCATGTAACTGTTTGTTACATGCAGTAGGTCATGTAACTGTTTGTTACATGGTCATGTACTGTTTGTTACATGCAGTAGGTCATGTAACTGTTTGTTACATGCAGTAGGTCATGTAACTGTTTGTTACATGCAGTAGCTCATGTAACTGTTTGTTACATGCAGTAGGTCATGTAACTGTTTGTTACATGCAGTAGCTCATGTAACTGTTTGTTACATGCAGTAGGTCATGTAACTGTTTGTTACATGCAGTAGGTCATGTAACTGTTTGTTACATACAGTAGGTCATGTAGCTGGTTGTTACATGCAGTAGGTCATGTAACTGTTTGTTACATGCAGTAGGTCATGTAACTGTTTGTTACATGCAGTAGGTCATGTAACTGTTTGTTACATGCAGTAGGTCATGTAGCTGGTTGTTACATGCAGTAGGTCATGTAACTGTTTGTTACATGCAGTAGGTCATGTAGCTGTTTGTTACATGCAGTAGGTCATGTAACTGTTTGTTACATGCAGTAGGTCATGTAGCTGTTTGTTACATGCAGTAGGTCATGTAGCTGTTTGTTACATGCAGTAGGTCATGTAACTGTTTGTTACATGCAGTAGGTCATGTAGCTGTTTGTGGCATGCAGTAGGTCATGTAACTGTTTGTTACATGCAGTAGGTCATGTAACTGTTTGTTACATGCAGTAGGTCATGTAACTGTTTGTTACATGCAGTAGGTCATGTAGCTGTTTGTTACATGCAGTAGGTCATGTAACTGTTTGTTACATGCAGTAGGTCATGTAACTGTTTGTTACATGCAGTAGGTCATGTAGCTGTTTGTTACATGCAGTAGGTCATGTAGCTGTTTGTTACATGCAGTAGGTCATGTAACTGTTTGTTACATGCAGTAGGTCATGTAGCTGTTTGTGGCATGCAGTAGGTCATGTAACTGTTTGTTACATGCAGTAGCTCATGTAACTGTTTGTTACATGCAGTAGGTCATGTAACTGGTTGTTACATGCAGTAGGTCATGTAGCTGTTTGTTACATGCAGTAGGTCATGTAACTGTTTGTTACATGCAGTAGGTCATGTAACTGTTTGTTACATGCAGTAGGTCATGTAACTGTTTGTTACATGCAGTAGGTCATGTAACTGTTTGTTACATGCAGTAGGTCATGTAGCTGTTTGTTACATGCAGTAGGTCATGTAACTGTTTGTTACATGCAGTAGGTCAGTAGGTCATGTACTGTTTGTTACATGCAGTAGGTCATGTAACTGTTTGTTACATGCAGTAGGTCATGTAACTGTTTGTTACATGCAGTAGGTCATGTAACTGTTTGTTACATGCAGTAGGTCATGTAGCTGTTTGTTACATGCAGTAGGTCATGTAGCTGTTTGTTACATGCAGTAGGTCATGTAACTGTTTGTTACATGCAGTAGGTCATGTAACTGTTTGTTACATGCAGTAGGTCATGTAACTGTTTGTTACATGCAGTAGGTCATGTAACTGTTTGTTACATGCAGTAGGTCATGTAACTGTTTGTTACATGCAGTAGGTCAGTGTAACTGTTTGTTACATGCAGTAGGTCATATAGCTGTTTGTTACATGCAGTAGGTCATGTAACTGTTTGTTACATGCAGTAGGTCATGTAGCTGTTTGTTACATGCAGTAGGTCATGTAACTGTTTGTTACATGCAGTAGGTCATATAGCTTTTTGTTACATGCAGTAGGTCATGTAACTGTTTGTTACATGCAGTAGGTCATGTAGCTGTTTGTTACATGCAGTAGGTCATGTAGCTGTTTGTTACATGCAGTAGGTCATGTAACTGTCATGTAACTGTTTGTTACATGCAGTAGGTCATGTAGCTGTTTGTTACATGCAGTAGGTCATGTAGCAGTTTGTTACATGCAGTTGATCATGTAACTGTTTGTTACATGCAGTAGGTCAGTGTAACTGTTTGTTACATGCAGTAGGTCATATAGCTGTTTGTTACATGCAGTAGGTCATGTAACTGTTTCTTACATGCAGTGGGTCATGTAACTGTTTGTTACATGCAGTAGGTCATGTAGCTGTTTGTTACATGCAGTAGGTCATGTAGCTGTTTGTTACATGCAGTAGGTCATGTAGCTGTTTGTTACATGCAGTAGGTCATGTAACTGTTTGTTACATGCAGTAGGTCAGTGTAACTGTTTGTTACATGCAGTAGGTCAGTGTAACTGTTTGTTACATGCAGTAGGTCATGTAGCTGTTTGTTACATGCAGTAGGTCATGTAACTGTTTGTTACATGCAGTAGGTCATGTAGCTGTTTGTTACATGCAGTAGGTCATGTAGCTGTTTGTTACATGCAGTAGGTCATGTAACTGTTTGTTACATGCAGTAGGTCATGTAGCTGTTTTTTTACATGCAGTAGGCCGTGTAGCTGTTTGTTACATGCAGTAGCTCATGTAACTGTTTGTTACATGCAGTAGGTCATGTAACTGGCAGTAGGTCATGTAGCTGTTTGTTACATGCAGTCGGTCATGTAACTGTTTGTTACATGCAGTAGCTCATGTAACTGTTTGTTACATGCAGTAGGTCATGTAACTGTTTGTTACATGCAGTAGGTAATGTAGCTGTTTGTTACATGCAGTAGGAAATGTAGCTGTTTGTTACATGCAGTAGGTCATGTAGCTGTTTGTTACATGCAGTAGGTCATGTAGCTGTTTGTTACATGCAGTAGGTCATGTAGCTGTTTGTGACATGCAGTAGGTCCTGTAACTGTTTGTTACATGCAGTAGGTCATGTAACTGTTTGTTACATGCAGTAGGTCATGTAGCTGTTTGTTACATGCAGTAGGTCATTTAACTGTTTGTGACATGCAGTAGGTCATGTAGCTGTTTGTTACATGCAGGTAGCTGTTTGTGCAGTAGGTCATGTAGCTGTTTGTTACATGCAGTAGGTCATGTAACTGTTTGTTACATGCAGTAGGTCATGTAACTGTTTGTTACATGCAGTAGGTCATGTAACTGTTTGTTACATGCAGTAGGTCATGTAACTGTTTGTTACATGCAGTAGCTCATGTAACTGTTTGTTACATGCAGTAGGTCATGTAACTGTTTGTTACATGCAGTAGGTCATGTAACTGTTTGTTACATACAGTAGGTCATGTAGCTGGTTGTTACATGCAGTAGGTCATGTAACTGTTTGTTACATGCAGTAGGTCATGTAACAGTTTGTTACATGCAGTAGGTCATGTAACTGTTTGTTACATGCAGTAGGTCATGTAGCTGGTTGTTACATGCAGTAGGTCATGTTACTGTTTGTTACATGCAGTAGGTCATGTAGCTGTTTGTTACATGCAGTAGGTCATGTAGCTGTTTGTTACATGCAGTAGGTCATGTAGCTGTTTGTTACATGCAGTAGGTCATGTAACTGTTTGTTACATGCAGTAGGTCATGTAACTGTTTGTTACATGCAGTAGGTCATGTAGCTGTTTGTTACATGCAGTAGGTCATGTAGCTGTTTGTTACATGCAGTAGCTCATGTAACTGTTTGTGACATGCAGTAGCTCATGTAACTGTTTGTGACATGCAGTAGGTCATGTAACTGTTTGTTACATGCAGTAGGTCATGTAACTGTTTGTTACATGCAGTAGGTCATGTAGCTGTTTGTTACATGCAGTAGGTCATGTAACTGTTTGTTACATGCAGTAGGTCATGTAACTGTTTGTTACATGCAGTAGGTCATGTAGCTGTTTGTTACATGCAGTAGGTCATGTAACTGTTTGTTACATGCAGTAGGTCATGTAGCTGTTTGTTACATGCAGTAGGTCATGTAGCTGTTTGTTACATGCAGTAGGTCATGTAACTGTTTGTGACATGCAGTAGGTCATGTAGCTGTTTGTTACATGCAGTAGGCCGTGTAGCTGTTTGTTACATGCAGTAGCTCATGTAACTGTTTGTTACATGCAGTAGGTCAGCTGTTTGTTACATGCAGTAGGTCATGTAACTGTTTGTTACATGCAGTAGGTCATGTAACTGTTTGTTACATGCAGTAGCTCATGTAACTGTTTGTTACATGCAGTAGGTCATGTAACTGTTTGTTACATGCAGAAGCTCATGTAACTGTTTGTTACATGCAGTAGGTCATGTAACTGTTTGTTACATGCAGTAGGTCATGTAACTGTTTGTTACATGCAGTAGGTCATGTAGCTGTTTGTTACATGCAGTAGGTCATGTAACTGTTTGTTACATGCAGTAGGTCATGTAACTGTTTGTTACATGCAGTAGGTCATGTAGCTGTTTGTTACATGCAGTAGGTCATGTAACTGTTTGTTACATGCAGTAGGTCATGTAACTGGCAGTAGGTCATGTAGCTGTTTGTTACATGCAGTAGGTCATGTAGCTGTTTGTTACATGCAGTAGGTCATGTAGCTGTTTGTTACATGCAGTAGGTCATGTAACTGTTTGTTACATGCAGTAGGTCATGTAGCTGTTTGTTACATGCAGTAGGTCATGTAGCTGTTTGTTACATGCAGTAGGTCATGTAGCTGTTTGTTACATGCAGTAGGTCATGTAACTGTTTGTTACATGCAGTAGGTCATGTAGCTGTTTGTTACATGCAGTAGGTCATGTAACTGTTTGTTACATGCAGTAGGTCATGTAACTGTTTGTTACATGCAGTAGGTCATGTAGCTGTTTGTTACATGCAGTAGGTCATTTAACTGTTTGTGACATGCAGTAGGTCATGTAGCTGTTTGTTACATGCAGTAGGTCAGGGAGCTGTTTGTTACATGCAGTAGGTCATGTAACTGTTTGTTACATGCAGTAGGTCATGTAACTGTTTGTTACATGCAGTAGGTCATGTAACTGTTTGTTACATACAGTAGGTCATGTAGCTGGCTGTTACATGCAGTAGGTCATGTAACTGTTTGTTACATGCAGTAGGTCATGTAACTGTTTGTTACATGCAGTAGGTCATGTAACTGTTTGTTACATGCAGTAGGTGCTGTTTGTTACATGCAGTAGGTCATGTAACTGTTTGTTACATGCAGTAGGTCATGTAGCTGTTTGTTACATGCAGTAGGTCATGTAACTGTTTGTTACATGCAGTAGGTCATGTAACTGTTTGTTACATGCAGTAGGTCATGTAGCTGTTTGTTACATGCAGTAGGTCATGTAACTGTTTGTTACATGCAGTAGGTCATGTAGCTGTTTGTGACATGCAGTAGGTCATGTAGCTGTTTGTTACATGCAGTAGGTCATGTAACTGTTTGTACATGCAGTAGGTCATGTAGCTGTTTGTTACATGCAGTAGGTCATGTAGCTGTTTGTTACATGCAGTAGGTCATGTAACTGTTTGTTACATGCAGTAGGTCATGTAACGGCAGTAGGTCATGTAGCTGTTTGTTACATGCAGTAGGTCATGTAACTGTTTGTTACATGCAGTAGGTCATGTAACTGTTTGTTACATGCAGTAGGTCATGTAACTGTTTGTTACATCATGTAGCTGTTTGTTACATGCAGTAGGTCATGTAGCTGTTTGTTACATGCAGTAGGTCATGTAGCTGTTTGTTACATGCAGTAGGTCATGTAACTGTTTGTTACATGCAGTAGGTCATGTAGCTGTTTGTGACATGCAGTAGGTCATGTAACTGTTTGTTACATGCAGTAGGTCATGTAACTGTTTGTTACATGCAGTAGGTCATGTAGCTGTTTGTTACATGCAGTAGGTCATTTAACTGTTTGTGACATGCAGTAGGTCATGTAGCTGTTTGTTACATGCAGTAGGTCAGGGAGCTGTTTGTTACATGCAGTAGGTCATGTAACTGTTTGTTACATGCAGTAGGTCATGTAACTGTTTGTTACATGCAGTAGGTCATGTAACTGTTTGTTACATACTGTTTGTTACATACAGTAGGTCATGTAGCTGGCTGTTACATGCAGTAGGTCATGTAACTGTTTGTTACATGCAGTAGGTCATGTAACTGTTTGTTACATGCAGTAGGTCATGTAACTGTTTGTTACATGCAGTAGGTCATGTAACTGTTTGTTACATGCAGTAGGTCATGTAACTGTTTGTTACATGCAGTAGGTCATGTAACTGTTTGTTACATGCAGTAGGTCATGTAACTGTTTGTTACATGCAGTAGGTCATGTAGCTGGTTGTTACATGCAGTAGGTCATGTAACTGTTTTTTTACATGCAGTAGGTCATGTAACTGTTTGTTACATGCAGTAGGTCTTGTAGCTGTTTGTTACATGCAGTAGTTCATGTAGCTGTTTGTTACATGCAGTAGGTCATGTAACTGTTTGTTACATGCAGTAGGTCATGTAGCTGTTTGTTACATGCAGTAGGTCATGTCGCTGTTTGTTACATGCAGTAGGTCATATAGCTGTTTGTTACATGCAGTAGGTCATGTAACTGTTTGTTACATGCAGTAGCTCATGTAACTGTTTGTTACATGCAGTAGGTCATGTAACTGTTTGTTACATGCAGTAGGTCATGTAACTGTTTGTTACATACAGTAGGTCATGTAGCTGGTTGTTACATGCAGTAGGTCATGTAACTGTTTGTTACATGCAGTAGGTCATGTAACTGTTTGTTACATGCAGTAGGTCATGTAGCTGGTTGTTACATGCAGTAGGTCATGTAACTGTTTGTTACATGCAGTAGGTCATGTAGCTGTTTGTTACATGCAGTAGGTCATGTAGCTGTTTGTTACATGCAGTAGGTCATGTAACTGTTTGTGACATGCAGTAGGTCATGTAGCTGTTTGTTACATGCAGTAGGCCGTGTAGCTGTTTGTTACATGCAGTAGCTCATGTAACTGTTTGTTACATGCAGTAGGTCATGTAACTGGCAGTAGGTCATGTAGCTGTTTGTTACATGCAGTCGGTCATGTAACTGTTTGTTACATGCAGTAGCTCATGTAACTGTTTGTTACATGCAGTATGTCATGTAACTGTTTGTTACATGCAGTAGGTCATGTAACTGTTTGTTACATGCAGTAGGTCATATAGCTTTTTGTTACATGCAGTAGGTCATGTAACTGTTTGTTACATGCAGTAGGTCATGTAGCTGTTTGTTACATGCAGTAGGTCATGTAGCTGTTTGTTACATGCAGTAGGTCATGTAACTGTTTGTGACATGCAGTAGGTCATGTAGCTGTTTGTTACATGCAGTAGGCCGTGTAGCTGTTTGTTACATGCAGTAGCTCATGTAACTGTTTGTTACATGCAGTAGGTCATGTAACTGGCAGTAGGTCATGTAGCTGTTTGTTACATGCAGTCGGTCATGTAACTGTTTGTTACATGCAGTAGCTCATGTAACTGTTTGTTACATGCAGTAGGTCATGTAACTGTTTGTTACATGCAGTAGGTCATGTAGCTGTTTGTTACATGCAGTAGGTCATGTAGCTGTTTGTTACATGCAGTAGGTCATGTAGCTGTTTGTTACATGCAGTAGGTCATGTAGCTGTTTGTTACATGCAGTAGGTCATGTAGCTGTTTTACATGCAGTAGGTCATATAACTGTTTCTTACATGCAGTAGGTCATGTAGCTGTTTGTTACATGCAGTAGATCATGTAGCTGTTTGTTACATGCAGTAGGTCATGTAACTGTTTGTGACATGCAGTAGGTCATGTAGCTGTTTGTTACATGCAGTAGGTCAGGGAGCTGTTTGTTACATGCAGTAGGTCATGTAACTGTTTGTTACATGCAGTAGGTCATGTAACTGTTTGTTACATGCAGTAGGTCATGTAACTGTTTGTTACATGCAGTAGGTCATGTAACTGTTTGTTACATGCAGTAGGTCATGTAACTGTTTGTTACATGCAGTAGGTCATGTAACTGTTTGTTACATGCAGTAGGTCATGTAACTGTTTGTTACATGCAGTAGGTCATGTAGCTGGTTGTTACATGCAGTAGGTCATGTAACTGTTTGTTACATGCAGTAGGTCATGTACTGTTTGTTACATGCAGTAGGTCATGTAACTGTTTGTTACATGCAGTAGGTCATGTAACTGTTTGTTACATGCAGTAGGTCATGTAGCTGTTTGTTACATGCAGTAGGTCATGTAGCTGTTTGTTACATGCTAGGTCATGTAGCTGTTTTACATGGTCATGTACTGTTTGTCATGTAGGTCTGTAACTTTTTACATGCAGTAGGTCATGTAACTGTTTGTTACATGCAGTAGGTCATGTAGCTGTTTGTTACATGCAGTAGGTCATGTAGCTGTTTGTTACATGCAGTTGATCATGTAACTGTTTGTTACATGCAGTAGGTCAGTGTAACTGTTTGTTACATGCAGTAGGTCATATAGCTGTTTGTTACATGCAGTAGGTCATGTAACTGTTTCTTACATGCAGTAGGTCATGTAGCTGTTTGTTACATGCAGTTGATCATGTAACTGTTTGTTACATGCAGTAGGTCAGTGTAACTGTTTGTTACATGCAGTAGGTCATATAGCTGTTTGTTACATGCAGTAGGTCATGTAACTGTTTGTTACATGCAGTAGGTCATGTAACTGTTTGTGACATGCAGTAGGTCATGTAGCTGTTTGTTACATGCAGTAGGTCAGGGAGCTGTTTGTTACATGCAGTAGGTCATGTAACTGTTTGTTACATGCAGTAGCTCATGTAACTGTTTGTTACATGCAGTAGGTCATGTAACTGTTTGTTACATGCAGTAGGTCATGTAACTGTTTGTTACATACAGTAGGTCATGTAGCTGGTTGTTACATGCAGTAGGTCATGTAACTGTTTGTTACATGCAGTAGGTCATGTAACTGTTTGTTACATGCAGTAGGTCATATAGCTTTTTGTTACATGCAGTAGGTCATGTAACTGTTTGTTACATGCAGTAGGTCATGTAGCTGTTTGTTACATGCAGTAGGTCATGTAGCTGTTTGTTACATGCAGTAGGTCATGTAACTGTTTGTGACATGCAGTAGGTCATGTAGCTGTTTGTTACATGCAGTAGGCCGTGTAGCTGTTTGTTACATGCAGTAGCTCATGTAACTGTTTGTTACATGCAGTAGGTCATGTAACTGGCAGTAGGTCATGTAGCTGTTTGTTACATGCAGTCGGTCATGTAACTGTTTGTTACATGCAGTAGCTCATGTAACTGTTTGTTACATGCAGTAGGTCATGTAACTGTTTGTTACATGCAGTAGGTCATGTAGCTGTTTGTTACATGCAGTAGGTCATGTAGCTGTTTGTTACATGCAGTAGGTCATGTAGCTGTTTGTTACATGCAGTAGGTCATGTAGCTGTTTGTTACATGCAGTAGGTCATGTAACTGTTTGTTACATGCAGTAGGTCATGTAGCTGTTTGTTACATGCAGTAGGTCATGTAGCTGTTTGTTACATGTTAGGTCATGTAACTGTTTGTTACATGCAGTAGGTCATGTAACTGTTTGTTACATGCAGTAGGTCATGTAGCTGTTTGTTACATGCAGTAGGTCATGTAAGCTGTTTGTTACATGCAGTAGGTCATGTAACTGTTTGTTACATGCAGTAGGTCATGTAACTGTTTGTTACATGCAGTAGGTCATGTAACTGTTTGTTACATGCAGTAGGTCATGTAACTGTTTGTTACATGCAGTAGGTCATGTAACTGTTTGTTACATGCAGTAGGTCATGTAACTGTTTGTTACATGCAGTAGGTCATGTAACTGTTTGTTACATGCAGTAGGTCATGTAACTGTTTGTTACATGCAGTAGGTCATGTAAGCTGTTTGTTACATGCAGTAGGTCATGTAACTGTTTGTTACATGCAGTAGGTCATGTAGCTGTTTTTACATGCAGTAGGTCATGTAACTGTTTGTTACATGCAGTAGGTCATGTAGCTGTTTGTTACATGCAGTAGGTCATGTAGCTGTTTGTAGGTCATGTAGCTGTTTGTTACATGCACTGTTTTACATAGGTCATGTAATGCTGTTTGTTTTACATGCAGTAGGTCATGTAACTGTTTGTTACATGCAGTAGGTCATGTAACTGTTTGTTACATGCAGTAGGTCATGTAGCTGTTTGTTACATGCAGTAGGTCATGTAGCTGTTTGTTACATGCAGTAGGTCATGTAACTGTTTGTTACATGCAGTAGGTCGATGTAACTGTTTGTTACATGCAGTAGGTTATGTAGCTGTTTGTTACATGCAGTA
This sequence comes from Oncorhynchus tshawytscha, assembly GCF_018296145.1. Classification (NCBI taxonomy): domain Eukaryota; kingdom Metazoa; phylum Chordata; class Actinopteri; order Salmoniformes; family Salmonidae; genus Oncorhynchus; species Oncorhynchus tshawytscha. The sequence goes on along the minus strand of NC_056430.1, from coordinate 70,891,320 downwards.
GGTCATGTAACTGTTTCTTACATGCAGTAGGTCATGTAGCTGTTTGTTACATGCAGTTGATCATGTAACTGTTTGTTACATGCAGTAGGTCATGTAACTGTTTGTTACATGCAGTAGGTCATATAGCTGTTTGTTACATGCAGTAGGTCATGTAACTGTTTCTTACATGCAGTAGGTCATGTAACTGTTTGTGACATGCAGTAGGTCATGTAGCTGTTTGTTACATGCAGTAGGTCAGGGAGCTGGTTGTTACATGCAGTAGGTCATGTAACTGTTTGTTACACGCAGTAGCTCATGTAACTGTTTGTTACATGCAGTAGGTCATGTAACTGTTTGTTACATGCAGTAGGTCATGTAACTGTTACATACAGTAGGTCATGTAGCTGGTTGTTACATGCAGTAGGTCATGTAACTGTTTGTTACATGCAGTAGGTCATGTAACTGTTTGTTACATGCAGCAGGTCATGTACTGTTTGTTACATGCAGTAGGTCATGTAACTGTTTGTTACATGCAGTAGGTCATGTAACTGTTTGTTACATGCAGTAGGTCATGTAACTGTTTGTTACATGCAGTAGGTCATGTAACTGTTTGTTACATGCAGTAGGTCATGTAGCTGTTTGTTACATGCAGTAGGTCATGTAGCTGTTTGTTACATGCAGTAGGTCATGTAACTGTTTGTTACATGCAGTAGGTCATGTAACTGGCAGTAGGTCATGTAGCTGTTTGTTACATGCAGTCGGTCATGTAACTGTTTGTTACATGCAGTAGCTCATGTAACTGTTTGTTACATGCAGTAGGTCATGTAACTGGTTGTTACATGCAGTAGGTCATGTAGCTGCTTGTTACATGCAGTAGGTCAGGGAGCTGTTTGTTACATGCAGTAGGTCATGTAACTGTTTGTTACATGCAGTAGCTCATGTAACTGTTTGTTACATGCAGTAGGTCATGTAACTGTTTGTTACATGCAGTAGGTCATGTAGCTGTTTGTTACATGCAGTAGGTCATGTAACTGTTTGTTACATGCAGTAGGTCATGTAGCTGTTTGTTACATGCAGCAGGTCATGTAACTGTTTGTTACATGCAGTAGATCGTGTAACTGTTTGTTACATGCAGTAGGTCATGTAACTGTTTGTTACATGCAGTAGGTCATGTAGCTGTTTGTTACATGCAGTAGGTCATGTAACTGTTGTTACATGCAGTAGGTCATGTAGCTGGTTGTTACATGCAGTAGGTCATGTAACTGTTTGTTACATGCAGTAGGTCAAGTAGCTGTTTGTTACATGCAGTAGGTCAGTGTAACTGTTTGTTACATGCAGTAGGTCATGTAGCTGTTTGTTACATGCAGTAGGTCATGTAACTGTTTGTTACATGCAGTAGGTCATGTAACTGTTTGTTACATGCAGTAGGTCATGTAGCTGTTTGTTACATGCAGTAGGTCATGTAACTGTTTGTTACATGCAGTAGGTCATGTAGCTGTTTGTTACATGCAGTTGATCATGTAACTGTTTGTTACATGCAGTAGGTCAGTGTAACTGTTTGTTACATGCAGTAGGTCATATAGCTGTTTGTTACATGCAGTAGGTCATGTAACTGTTTCTTACATGCAGTAGGTCATGTAACTGTTTGTGACATGCAGTAGGTCATGTAGCTGTTTGTTACATGCAGTAGGTCAGGGAGCTGTTTGTTACATGCAGTAGGTCATGTAACTGTTTGTTACATGCAGTAGGTCATGTAACTGTTTGTTACATGCAGTAGGTCATGTAACTGTTTGTTACATGCAGTAGGTCATGTAACTGTTTGTTACATGCAGTAGGTCATGTAACTGTTTGTTACATCAGTAGGTCATGTACTGTTTGTTACATGCAGTAGGTCATGTAACTGTTTGTTACATGCAGTAGGTCATGTAACTGTTTGTTACATGCAGTAGGTCATGTAACTGTTTGTTACATGCAGTAGGTCATGTAGCTGGTTGTTACATGCAGTAGGTCATGTAACTGTTTGTTACATGCAGTAGGTCATGTAGCTGTTTGTTACATGCAGTAGGTCATGTAACTGTTTGTTACATGCAGTAGGTCATGTAGCTGTTTGTTACATGCAGTAGTTCATGTAGCTGTTTGTTACATGCAGTAGGTCATGTAACTGTTTGTTACATGCAGTAGGTCATGTAGCTGTTTGTTACATGCAGTAGGTCATGTAGCTGTTTGTTACATGCAGTTGATCATGTAACTGTTTGTTACATGCAGTAGGTCAGTGTAACTGTTTGTTACATGCAGTAGGTCATGTAGCTGTTTGTTACATGCAGTAGGTCATGTAACTGTTTGTTACATGCAGTAGGTCATGTAACTGTTTGTTACATGCAGTAGGTCATGTAGCTGTTTGTTACATGCAGTAGGTCATGTAGCTGTTTGTTACATGCAGTAGGTCATGTAGCTGGTTGTTACATGCAGTAGGTCATGTAACTGTTTGTTACATGCAGTAGGTCAAGTAGCTGTTTGTTACATGCAGTAGGTCATGTAACTGTTTGTTACATGCAGTAGGTCATGTAACTGTTTGTTACATGCAGTAGGTCATGTAGCTGTTTGTTACATGCAGTAGGTCATGTAACTGTTTGTTACATGCAGTAGGTCATGTAACTGTTTGTTACATGCAGTAGGTCATGTAGCTGTTTGTTACATGCAGTAGGTCATGTAACTGTTTGTTACATGCAGTAGGTCATGTAGCTGTTTGTTACATGCAGTAGGTCATGTAACTGTTTGTTACATGCAGTAGGTCATGTAACTGTTTGTTACATGCAGTAGGTCATGTAGCTGTTTGTTACATGCAGTAGGTCATGTAACTGTTTGTTACATGCAGTAGGTCATGTAGCTGTTTGTTACATGCAGTAGGTCATGTAACTGTTTGTTACATGCAGTAGGTCATGTAACTGTTTGTTACATGCAGTAGGTCATGTAGCTGTTTGTTACATGCAGTAGGTCATGTAGCTGTTTGTTACATGCAGTAGGTCATGTAGCTGTTTGTTACATGCAGTAGGTCATGTAGCTGTTTGTTACATGCAGTAGGTCATGTAACTGTTTGTTACATGCAGTAGGTCATGTAACTGTTTGTTACATGCAGTAGGTCATGCAGTAGGTCATAGCTGTTTGTTACATGCAGTAGGTCATGTAACTGTTTGTTACATGCAGTAGGTCATGTAGCTGTTTGTTACATTAGGTCATGTAACTGTTTGTTACATGCAGTAGGTCATGTAACTGTTTGTTACATGCAGTAGGTCATGTAGCTGTTTGTTACATGCAGTAGGTCATGTAACTGTTTGTTACATGCAGTAGGTCATGTAGCTGTTTGTTACATGCAGTAGGTCATGTAACTGTTTGTTACATGCAGTAGGTCATGTAACTGTTTGTTACATGCAGTAGGTCATATAGCTTTTTGTTACATGCAGTAGGTCATGTAACTGTTTGTTACATGCAGTAGGTCATGTAGCTGTTTGTTACATGCAGTAGGTCATGTAGCTGTTTTTTTTTACATGCAGTAGGTCATGTAACTGTTTGTTACATGCAGTAGGTCATGTAACTGTTTGTTACATGCAGTAGGTCATGTAGCTGGTTGTTACATGCAGTAGGTCATGTAACTGTTTGTTACATGCAGTAGGTCATGTAGCTGTTTGTTACATGCAGTAGGTCATGTAACTGTTTGTTACATGCAGTAGGTCAGTGTAACTGTTTGTTACATGCAGTAGGTCATATAGCTGTTTGTTACATGCAGTAGGTCATGTAACTGTTTGTTACATGCAGTAGGTCATGTAGCTGTTTGTTACATGCAGTAGGTCATGTAACTGTTTGTTACATGCAGTAGGTCATGTAACTGTTTGTTACATGCAGTAGGTCATGTAGCTTTTGTTACATGCAGTAGGTCATGTAGCTGTTTGTTACATGCAGTAGGTCATATAGCTGTTTGTTACATGCAGTAGGTCATGTAACTGTTTCTTACATGCAGTAGGTCATGTAACTGTTTGTTACATGCAGTAGGTCATGTAGCTGTTTGTTACATGCAGTAGGTCATGTAGCTGGTTGTTACATGCAGTAGGTCGTGTAACTGTTTGTTACATGCAGTAGGTCATGTAGCTGTTTGTTACATGCAGTAGGTCATGTAACTGTTTGTTACATGCAGTAGGTCAGTGTAACTGTTTGTTACATGCAGTAGGTCATATAGCTGTTTGTTACATGCAGTAGGTCATGTAACTGTTTGTTACATGCAGTAGGTCATGTAGCTGTTTGTTACATGCAGTAGGTCATGTAACTGTTTGTTACATGCAGTAGGTCATGTAACTGTTTGTTACATGCAGTAGGTCATGTAGCTGTTTGTTACATGCAGTAGGTCATGTAGCTGTTTGTTACATGCAGTAGGTCATGTAACTGTTTGTTACATGCAGTAGGTCATGTAGCTGTTTGTTACATGCAGTAGGTCATGTAACTGTTTGTTACATGCAGTAGGTCATGTAGCTGTTTGTTACATGCAGTAGGTCATGTAACTGTTTGTTACATGCAGTAGGTCATGTAACTGTTTGTTACATGCAGTAGGTCATATAGCTTTTTGTTACATGCAGTAGGTCATGTAACTGCTTGTTACATGCAGTAGGTCATGTAGCTGTTTGTTACATGCAGGAGATCATGTAACTGTTTGTTACATGCAGTAGGTCATTTAGCTGTTTGTTACATGCAGTAGATCATGTAACTGTTTGTTACACGCAGTAGGTCATGTAACTGTTTGTTACATGCAGTAGGTCATGTAGCTGTTTGTTACATGCAGTAGATCATGTAACTGTTACATGCAGTAGGTCATGTAACGGGTTGTTACATGCAGTAGGTCAATTAGCTGTTTGTTACATGCAGTAGGTCATGTAACTGTTTGTTACATGCAGTAGGTCATGTAGCTGGTTGTTACATGCAGTAGGTAATGTAACTGTTTGTTACATGCAGTAGGTCATGTAGCTGTTTGTTACATGCAGTAGGTCATGTAACTGTTTGTTACATGCGGTAGGTCATGTAGCTGTTTGTTACATGCAGTAGGTCATGTAGCTGTTTGTTACATGCAGTAGGTCATGTAACTGTTTGTTAGGTCATGTAGTTTAGGTCATGTAACTGTTTGTTACATGCAGTAGGTCATGTAACTGTTTGTTACATGCAGTAGGTCATGTAACTGTTTGTTTGTTAACTGTTTGTTACATGCAGTAGGTCATGTAGCTGTTTGTTACATGCAGTAGGTCATGTAACTGTTTGTTACATGCAGTAGGTCATGTAGCTGTTTGTTACATGCAGTGGGTCATGTAACTGTTTGTTACATGCAGTAGGTCATGTAGCTGTTTGTTACATGCAGTAGGTCATGTAGCTGTTTGTTACATGCAGTAGGTCATGTAACTGTTTGTTACATGCATTAGGTCATGTAGCTGTTTGTTACATGCAGTATCAAATCAAATCAAATCAAATTTTATTTGTCACATACACATGGTTAGCAGATGTTAATGCGAGTGTAGCGAAATGCTTCTGCTTCTAGTTCCGACAATGCAGTAATAACCAACAAGTAATCTAACTAACAATTCCAAAACTACTGTCTTATACACAGTGTAAGGGGATAAAGAATATGTACATAAGGATATATGAATGAGTGATGGTACAGAGCAGCATAGGCAACATACAGTAGATGATATCGAGTACAGTATATACATATGAGATGAGTATGTAAACAAAGTGGCATAGTTAAAGTGGCTAGTGATACATGTATTACATAAGGATGCAGTCGATGATATAGAGTACAGTATATACGTATGCATATGAGATGAATAATGTAGGGTAAGTAACATTATATAAGGTAGCATTGTTTAAAGTGGCTAGTGATATATTTACATCATTTCCCATCAATTCCCATTATTAAAGTGGCTGGAGTTGAGTCAGTGTCATTGTCAGTGTGTTGGCAGCAGCCACTCAATGTTAGTGGTGGCTGTTTAACAGTCTGATGGCCTTGAGATAGAAGCTGTTTTTCAGTCTCTCGGTCCCAGTTTTGATGCACCTGTACTGACCTCGCCTTCTGGATGATAGCGGGGTGAACAGGCAGTGGCTCGGGTGGTTGATGTCCTTGATGATCTTTATGGCCTTCCTGTAACATCGGGTGGTGTAGGTGTCCTGGAGGGCAGGTAGTTTGCGGTGATGCGTTGTGCATACCTCACTACCCTCTGGAGAGCCTTACGGTTGAGGGCGGAGCAGTTGCCGTACCAGGCGGTGACACAGCCCGCCAGGATGCTCTCGATTGTGCATCTGTAGACGTTTGTGAGTGCTTTTGGTGACAAGCCGAATTTCTTCAGCCTCCTGAGGTTGAAGAGGCGCTGCTGCGCCTTCTTCACGATGCTGTCTGTGTGAGTGGACCAATTCAGTTTGTCTGTGATGTGTATGCCGAGGAACTTAAAACTTGCTACCCTCTCCACTACTGTTCCATCGATGTGGATAGGGGGGTGTTCACTCTGCTGTTTCCTGAAGTCCACAATCATCTCATTAGTTTTGTTGACGTTGATTGTGAGGTTATTTTCCTGACACCACACTCCGAGGGCCCTCACCTCCTCCCTGTAGGCCGTCTCGTCGTTGTTGGTAATCAAGCCTACCACTGTTGTGTCGTCCACAAACTTGATGATTGAGTTGGAGGCGTGCGCAGTCGTGGGTGAACAGGGAGTACAGGAGAGGGCTCAGAACACACCCTTGTGGGGCCCCAGTGTTGAGGATCAGCGGGGAGGAGATGTTGTTGCCTACCCTCACCACCTGGGGGCGGCCCGTCAGGAAGTCCAGTACCCAGTTGCACAGGGCGGGGTCGAGACCCAGGGTCTCGAGCTTGATGACGAGCTTGGAGGGTACTATGGTGTTGAATGCCGAGCTGTAGTCGATGAACAGCATTCTCACATAGGTATTCCTCTTGTCCAGATGGGTTAGGGCAGTGTGCAGTGTGGTTGAGATTGCATCGTCTGTGGACCTATTTGGGCGGTAAGCAAATTGGAGTGGGTCTAGGGTGTCAGGTAGGGTGGAGGTGATATGGTCCTTGACTAGTCTCTCAAAGCACTTCATGATGACGGATGTGAGTGCTACGGGGCAGTAGTCGTTTAGCTCAGTTACCCTAGCTTTCTTTGGAACAGGAACAATGGTGGCCCTCTTGAAGCATGTGAGAACAGCAGACTGGTATAGGGATTGATTGAATATGTCCGTAAACACACCGGCAAGCTGGTCTGCGCATGCTCTGAGGGCGCGGCTGGGGATGCCGTCTGGGCCTGCAGCCTTGCGAGGGTTAACACGTTTAAATGTCTTACTCACCTCGGCTGCAGTGAAGGAGAGACCGCATGTTTTCATTGCAGCCCGTGTCAGTGGCACTGTATTGTCCTCAAAGCGGGCAAAAAAGTTATTTAGTCTGCCTGGGAGCAAGACATCCTGGTCCGTGACTGGGCTGGATTTCTTCCTGTAGTCCGTGATTGACTGTAGACCCTGCCACATGCCTCTTGTGTCTGAGCCGTTGAATTGAGATTCTACTTTGTCTCTGTACTGACGCTTAGCTTGTTTGATAGCCTTGCGGAGGGAATAGCTGCACTGTTTGTATTCGGTCATGTTACCAGACACCTTGCCCTGATTAAAAGCAGTGGTTCGCGCTTTCAGTTTCACACGAATGCTGCCATCAATCCACGGTTTCTGGTTAGGGAATGTTTTAATCGTTGCTATGGGAACGACATCTTCAACGCACGTTCTAATGAACTCGCACACCGAATCAGCGTATTCGTCGATATTGTTATCTGACGCAATACGAAACATGTCCCAGTCCACGTGATGGAAGCAGTCTTGGAGTGTGGAGTCAGCTTGGTCGGACCAGCGTTGGACAGACCTCAGCGTGGGAGCCTCTTGTTTTAGTTTCTGTCTGTAGGCAGGGATCAACAAAATGGAGTCGTGGTCAGCTTTTCCGAAAGGGGGGCGGGGCAGGGCCTTATATGCGTCGCAGAAGTTAGAGTAACAATGATCCAAGGTCTTTCCACCCCTGGTTGCGCAATCGATATGCTGATAAAATTTAGGGAGTCTTGTTTTCAGATTAGCCTTGTTAAAATCCCCAGCTACAATGAATGCAGCCTCCGGATAAATCGTTTCCAGTTTGCAGAGAGTTAAATAAAGTTCGTTCAGAGCCATCGATGTGTCTGCTTGGGGGGGGATATATACGGCTGTGATTATAATCGAAGAGAATTCTCTTGGTAGATAATGCGGTCTACATTCGATTGTGAGGAATTCTAAATCAGGTGAACAGAAGGATTTGAGTTCCTGTATGTTTCTGTCATCACACCATGTCACGTTAGCCATAAGGCATACGCCCCCGCTCCTCTTCTTACCAGAAAGATGTTTGTTTCTGTCGGCGCGATGCGTGGAGAAACCCGTTGGCTGCACCGCCTCGGATAGCGTCTCTCCAGTGAGCCATGTTTCCGTGAAGCAAAGAACGTTACAGTCTCTGATGTCCCTCTGGAATGCTACCCTTGCTCGGATTTCATCAACCTTGTTGTCAAGAGACTGGACATTGGCAAGAAGAATGCTAGGGAGTGGTGCACGGTGTGCCCGTCTCCGGAGTCTGACCAGAAGACCGCCTCGTTTCCCTCTTTTTCGGAGTCGTTTTTTTGGGTCGCTGCATGGGATCCACTCCGTTGTCCTGTTTGTAAGGCAGGACACAGGATCCGCGTCGCGAAAAACATATTCTTGGTCGTACTGATTGTGAGTTGACGCTGATCTTATATTCAGTAGTTCTTCTCGACTGTATGTAATGAAACCTAAGATGACCTGGGGTACTAATGTAAGAAATAACACGTAAAAAAAACTAAAAACTGCATAGTTTCCTAGGAACGCGAAGCGAGGCGGCCATCTCTGTCGGCGCCGGAAGTATGTGTAGGTCATGTATGTCACGCCCTGGTCTAAGTATTTTGTGTTTTTCTTCATGTATTGGGTCAGGCCAGGGTGTGGCATGGGGTTTTTGTATTGTGGTGTGTTTTGTCTTGGGGTTTTGGTGTGTATGTATTGGGATTGTAGCTAGTGGGGTTAGCTAGCAAAGTCTATGGCTGTCTGGAGTGGTTCTCAATCAGAGGCAGGTGTTTACCGTTGTCTCTGATTGGGAACAATATTTAGGCAGCTATATTCTTTGAGTTTGTCGTGGGTGATTGTCCTTAGTGTCGTTGTTCCTATCTCTTTATTTATTTACACAAGTATAGGCTGTTTCGGTTTTCGTTACGTTCTTTGTTTTGCAGTGTTTTGTGTTCATTCGTGTTTCACGTTGTTCATTAAACATGGATCGCAATCTACACGCTGCATTTTGGTCCGACTATCCTTCACACCTAGAAAACCGTAACAGAATCACCCACCACCAACGGACCAAGCAGCGTGTCAACAGGCAGGAGCAGCCCAAAGAGGAGATGCGCTATAAGGATTTCTGGACATGGGAGGAAATCCTAAACGGAGAAGGACCCTGGGCTCAGCCTGGAGAATATCGCCGCCCCAAAGAAGAACTGGAGGCGGCGAAAGCGGAGAGGCGCCGTTATGAGGAGGCAGCACGGCGACTCGGAAGGAAGCCTGAGAGTCATCCCCAAAAATTTCTTGGGGGGGGGGCTCAGGGAGAGTGTGGCAGAGTCAGGAGTCAGACCTGAGCCAACTCTCCCTGTTTATCGTGAGGAGCCAAGGAGGAGACCAGAGCCAGAGCCGGTGTTGGAGGTGAGCGAACCAGAGACTGTGAAGGAGTTAATGGGGAAATTGGAGAAGAGAGAAATGAGGGAGTTGCTGTGTTGGTGCTTTTTGCATGGAATTCGCCCAACGGAACGTGTCGGGGATTTGATGGCACCTGGGTTAGCGCTCCATACTCGTCCTGAAGTGCGTGTTAGTCGGCTGGTGAAGTTGGTGCCAGCCTCACGCACCAGGCCTCCTGTGCACATCCCTAGCCTTGCACGTCCTGTGCCAGCACTGCTCTCAAGATCTCCAGTACGCCTTCACGGTCTAGCCCATCCTGTGCCACCTCCACACTCCAGCCCTCCGGTAGCAGCTCCCCGCACCAGGCTTCCTGTGCGTGTTCTCGGTTCAGTACCACCAGTACCAGCACCACGCATCAGGCCTACAGTGCACCTCGCCTCTCCAGCGCTGCCGGAGCCTTTCTCCTCTCCTGCGCTGCCGGAGTCTCCCGTCTGTTCAGCGCTGCCGGAGCCTTTCTCCTCTACAGCGCTGCTGGAGTCTCCCGCCTGTTCAGCGCAGCCGGAGCCTTTCTCCTCTACAGCGCTGCTGGAGTCTCCCGCCTGTTCAGCGCAGCCAGAGCCTCTCTCCTCTCCTGCGCTGCCGGAGTCTCCCGCCTGTTCAGCGCAGCCTGAGCTGCCAGCCTGCATGGAGCAGCCAGAGCTGCCAGCCTGCATGGAGAAGCCAGAGCTGCCAGCCGGCATGGAGCAGCCAGAGCTGTCAGTCTGCATAGAGCAGCCAGAGCTGTCAGTCTGCATGGAGCAGCCAGAGCTGCCAGCCTGCATGGAGCAGCCAGAGCTGTCAGTCTGCAAGGAGCTGCCAGTCTGCAAGGAGCTGCCAGTCTGCACGGAGCTGTCAGTCTGCAAGGAGCTGTCAGTCTGCAAGGAGCTGCCAGTCTGTAAGGAGCTGCCAGTCTGCAAGGAGCTGCCAGTCTGCAAGGAGCTGTCAGTCTGCAAGGAGCTGTCAGTCTGCAAGGAGCTGCCAGTCTGTAAGGAGCTGCCAGTCTGCAAGGAGCTGCCAGTCTGCACGGAGCCGCCAGAGCTGCCAGTCTGTAAGAAGCCGCCAGAGCTGTCAGCCTACATGGAGCAGCCAGAGCCGCCAGTCAGCGTGGAGCAGCCAGTGCCGCCAGTCAGCATGGAGCAGCCAGATCTTTCAGTCTGCCAGGATCCGCCAGTCGGCCAGACTCTTCCAGATCTGCCAGTCAGCCAGACTCTTCCAGATCCGCCAGTCAGCCAGACTCTTCCAGATCTGCCAGTCAGCCAGACTCTTCCAGATCTGCCAGTCAACCAGACTCTTCCAGATCTGCCAGTCAACAAGACTCTTCCAGATCTGCCAGTCAACCAGACTCTTCCAGATCTGCCAGTCAACCAGACTCTTCCAGATCCGCCAGTCAGCCGGGATCTGCCAGAACTGCCAGTCGGCCAGGATCTGCCAGTCGGCCAGGATCTGCCAGTCGGCCAGGATCTGCCAGTCGGCCAGGATCCGCCAGTCGGCCAGGATCCGCCAGTCAGCCAGGATCTGCCAGATCCGCCAGTCAGCCAGGATCTGCCAGTCAGCCAGGATCTGCCAGTCAGCCAGGATCTGCTGAAACCACCAGCCAGCCAGGATCTGGTAGATCTACCTACCTGCCTGAGCTTCCTCTCACTCCTGAGCTTTCTCTCACTCCTAAGCTTTCTCTCACTCCCGAGCTTTCTCTCACTCCCGCTCAGCTTCCCCTCAGTCCCGAGCTGCCTCAGAGCTGTCCTTCAGTCCCGATCTGCTCCTCAGTCCAGTGGGTTTCTGGGTGAGGACTACTAGGCCATGGTCGGCGGCGAGGGTGGACTATCCAGGGACGCGAGGAGAGGGGACTAAGACATTGACTGAGTGGGTTCCACGTCCCGCGCCGGACCCGCCACCATGGACAGACGCCCACCCGGACCCTCCCTATTTTTTTGAGGTGCGTTCGGGAGTCCGCACCTTAGGGAGGGGTTCTGTCACGCCCTGGTCTAAGTATTTTGTGTTTTTCTTCATGTATTGGGTCAGGCCAGGGTGTGGCATGGGGTTTTTGTATACACACACACACACACACACACACACACACACACACACACACACACACACACACACACACACACACACACACACACACACACACACAGTGCAATCTTCCAGCCGATCCTCAGGAGTGAGAAGATGAGCCCACCATTAGGGGCGTCTCACATGCAATTCAGGTGAGCCCCACTAATCCAGCATGAAATTCAATTTAAACTTGGACTGCCGCCTCCTACCCCAGCTTTGATACACAGCCAGCTACGACAAGAGGAAGGATAGTGGTGGCTAGAGTGAGAGTGTCTGTGTGTGTCAGGGTTTGCAAACACGCAAACACACACACTCTCTGAAACATACGTTCTCCTCAACAGACATGTACTCAAAAGGTTTGAATTCTGTTCAGTAACAGCAGCAGCAGCCCAAAATGTCTAGAAAACCTTAACTTCATATTTATTTTTCTTCCAATAGATTTGAAAATGGAGCCACGCCATCAAATCCCTGTGAATACCTTCAGTGGAATAGAATGGCAATGGGTCATCCCCTTAACAATAAAAAATGGCTCCCTGCACATTGAATCTACACTTTCATGGTTGCCAAGGCGTTACTTTGCAAGATAAAAATTGCTGCATTAAAAAAAAGCGGGCGAAAGGGTGAAAAATGACCTGTCAGTCACTGGGCCTCTCCTTACAATACTGCTCCGTGAGGCCCCCTCCTCTCCCTCCGCTCTCCCTCGCTCCTTGTGTTCAGGCAGAGCACTGGGCCCCTTCTCTCCCAGACAGCTAGGGTCGGAGGTCAGTATGGACCTCTGGACATATCCTATGATAGTACCTCGGGCTATGTCATGTGAGGGGGTGTGATTCCTCAAGCCCTGTGAGAGAAAGGGGCAGAGAGAGAGACGAGAGAGAGCGAGAGAGAGAGAGAGAGAGAAAGAGAGAGAGAGAGAGAGAGAAGGAGAAAAAATGTCAGAAAAAGAGAGAGAAGAGAGAGAGAGAGAGAGAGAGAGAGAGAGAGGGAGAGAGAGCCAGAGACTGAGAAAGTTCCGAGGGAGGGATAAAGAGAAAGAGAGAGAGAGAGAGAGAGAGAGAGTGAGAGAGAGAGAGAGGGAGTGAGAAAGCTCAGAGATAGGGTGAAAGAAGAGAGAGTTTGTTTGGTGAGCGGAGGACTGCAAGGCACAGATCATGAGATCAGCTAGCAGGTCATCTGCTTTGAAATCCATTTACACGATTCATGCCCTGGGTTGTCAAGACCCCCTCCCACCGCCCCGTCCCTCTATTTCTCGGTCCCTCTTCTCCTCCTCGCCTAACATCCCCTTCTACCCTCCAATCCCTCCCCAACACCACCCCTCGCCTGCTTTTCATAATTAAAGGGGGCATTTGGACAGAGAGGCTAAAAGAAAAGAAAATGGATGCTGTATTTGGAGGGAAGGAGAGTTTTTGAGGGCTGACCGCTAAACACTAACCATTGTGTAACTCAGTGACCTCATAGTGACCTGGTTTCAGATAACCTATGCGGACTCTGAGCTATGGATAATGTTTCGTGTCCGGTATTAAATATAGAATGATTTCACTCACTCAGCTTCCACTTTGAAAACATTCTGTGGGTTTGAACTGGTAAATATTGCATAGACAATTTCAGGGCTCAAAATAGACCAAGTATCAGGGTCACATAAGAAATGGCACATGGAATTATTCCTCTATGCATCCCCTCTGACACAATACACCCCATTGCATAGCTTGCCCTGAAGGTGACGTTGACACCGCTGAACAATGGTTCACACACACACACACACACACACACACACACACACACACACACACACACACACACACACACACACACACACACACACACACACACACACACACACACACACACATAAACAGGATAGCTATCAACTGTCAAGACAGAGTCACCTCGTTTGTTCCCTTCTCCCAGTCACATGATCCACATGCGGTGGGATGGGGCTGGCTGGGATGTTACCCTAGCCTCATTTGCATAAGACAATCACCCCTCGGACGCAGGGCACAAATGTTGTCTAGACGCCATGCATCAGACGGTACAGACACTTGACTATAAATCAATTGTTACTGGTCGCTCTGGCCCCCCTCATCGGATAGGGATTCATATGCATTATTATAGTGGGGTTAACAGTGGGGGGGATAAAGTATGTGGATCTGTGTTAATAGATCACACGCATGCAAATCTCTCTGTTGGAATGATGGCGATGATGACAGGCGACTGTGAAGACTTATTTTCATATGTATATTCGCCCTTAGTTTACGTTGATGCCATTATTCTGGGCTGTATAGAACCCTATGGGGTCAGTGAGGTTATTGCTTTGACATGGAATCTGTATTAATATAATGTAAATGAGTGTGTGTGTGTGTGTGTGTGTGTGTGTGTGTGTGTGTGTGTGTGTCTATGTGTGTGTCTATGTGTGTGTGTGTGTGTGAGTTTGTGTGTCTATATATCTGTGTGTCTATGTGTGCATGCGTGTGTGTGTGTTTGTATGTGTGTGTGTGTGAGATGTCCCTTTGTTTGAAGTGTATGTTGATCGTACTCTAATGAACAACTAGCTCTCACTGTCTCACATCAGAATTAGACGTTCATCCATGTTTCTCAAACGTCAAATTTCTAATTTGTAGCATAACACAAATTTGTATGTGGAAAGGTTAAGTTTAGGCATTAACTCTGGATTTTTAAGGTTAGGGTTAACATCTGGAATAGGGTTACATCAAAAATCTCAAAAACAACTTTCTATCACTGGATTCAAATGTTCAACCTTTGGAATCAGAGGCAGATGCTAAAGCCCATCCCCATTACCCAACGTCCTTGCAAAACCGAAACCTACTTGTGCTCACTGGTGCCCTGTGTGGCTAGTTTCCACGTCATCTCCCGACATCCTCAGACATAGATGGGCGTCGAATCCTGACTTGTATCACAGGTGACCTGGCTGCTAATAAATGCTACTCCGGGTGCTACTCACTGTCTGTTGTTTCTGTTGACTCTGGTCCTGCTGATCACATCTCTCCTGTCTTGTGACTCTGGTCCTGCTGATCACATCTCTCCTGTCTTGTGACTCTGGTCCTGCTGATCACATCTCTCCTATCTTGTGACTCTGGTCCTGCTGATCACATCTCTCCATCTTGTGACTCTGGTCCCTGATCACATCTCTCCTGTCTTGTGACTCTGGTCCTGCTGATCACATCTCTTCTGTCTTGTGACTCTGGACCTGCTGATCACATCTCTCCTGTCTTGTGACTCTGGACCTGCTGATCACATCTCTCCTGTCTTGTGACTCTGGACCTGCTGATCACATCTCTCCTGTCTTGTGACTCTGGACCTGCTGATCACATCTCTCCTGTCTTGTGACTCTGGACCTGCTGATCACATCTCTCCTGTCTTGTGACTCTGGTCCTGCTGATCACATCTCTCCTGTCTTGTGGACACCTGAGTCTCAGTATGTGTGTGAGGGAGTAAGCATGTGTGTATAATGCATGTCCATGTCAGTGTGTAATGCCAATGTGTGTGTGCATTTGTGTGTGTGTGTATGTTTGTGCGTTCTAGTGTGTATATGTGCACATGTCCCTGTCTGGTCTGTCTCGAGAGGCGGTGTGGTTGGTGTGGGTGTGTGTGTGTGTGTGTGTGTGTGTGTGTGCGTGTGTGTGTGCGTGTGTGTGTGTATCCCATCCCTGTCCTGGTCACTGCCCCACAGCCTGCGATGTGATCTCTGCAAAGGCTAACATCTGTCTGCTGTCACCACGACGATGCTGATGACAGGTTAGGAGGGACGAGAAACGAGTGCAGCAGCACGGAGGCAAAGAAGGAGTTTGGAGAAATGGAGAGCGAGAGAGAGGGAGTGAAATGGAGAGCAAGTGATAAGGAGAAAGTGAGCGAGAGAGGGAGAGAAATGTTGAGAGGGAGAGAAGGAGAAATGAAGATAGAAAGAGGAGGAGAGCTGGAGAGGAAGAGAGAAGAAACGAAGGACCATAGAAAGAGGGCTGACCAAGCAGACCAGCAAACAAGTCACTTCACGTCTTTCCAAAACCCCCTTGTTCCTTGTTTTTTTTCTTCTCCCAATAGCCAGAGGGTGAAGGACCATGGGAGATTTCACTAGCACTGCTGTCACTGTTACTGTAGCGATGATAGCATAACCTCTGTCACAGTGAGATTAAGAACTTAAAACAAGAGATAGCTGTTATGTAGACTAGGGTTTTGCTGCTAGCTACAGCACAGTGCAATCAACACCTCCCTCTCTCTCTCTCTTTCTCCCCATCATTAACACTCAGCATGGCTGTTTGCATATCCGTCAACACCTTGCAAGATAGCTAATGTGGTCCACCAAACAGTGTTAGTATACTTAAGGGGTGTAGTACATAGAGTGGCTTGCAAAAGTATTCACCCCCTGGACATTTTTCCTATTTTGTTGCCTTACAATCTGGAATTAAAATAGATTTTTTGGGGGGTTTGTATCATTTGATTTACACAACATGCCTACCACGTTGAAGACAAAAAAAAACAGAAAACTTGAGCATGCATAGCTATTCACCCCCCAAAGTCAATGCTTTGTAGAGCCACCTTTTGCAGCAATTACAGCTGCAAGTCTCTTGGGTTATGTCTACATAAGATTGGCACATCTAGCAACTGGGATTTTAGCCCATTCTTCAAGGCAAAACTGCTCCAGCTCCTTCAAGTTGGATGGGTTCCGCTGGTATACAGCATTCTTTAAATCATAACACAGATTCTCAATTGGATTGAGGTCTGGGCTTTAACTAGGCCATTCCAAGCCATTTAAATGTTTCCCCTTAAACCACTCGAGTGTTGCTTTAGCAGTATGCTTATGGTCATTGTCCTGCTGGAAGGTGAACCCCAGTACCAGTCTGAAATCTCTGGAAGACAAACAGGTTTCCCTCAAGAATTTCATCCATCATTCATTCAATTCTGACCAGTTTCCCTGTCCCTGCCGATGAAAAACATCTGCACAGCATGATGCTGCCACCACCATGCTTCACCGTGGGGAGGGTGTTCTCAGGGTGATGAGAGGTGCTGGGTTTGCGCCAGACATAGCATTTTCATTGATGGCCAAAAAGCTAAATTTTAGTCTCATCTGACCAGAGCACCTTCTTCCATATGTTTGGGGAGACTCCCACATGCCTTTTGGTGAACACCAAACATGTTTGCTTATATTTTTTCTTTAAGCAATGTCTTTTTTTCTTGCCACTCTTCCATAAAGCCCAGCTCTGTGGAGTGTACAGCTTAAAGTGGTCCTATGGACAGATATTCCAATCTCCACTGTGGAGCTTTGCAGCTCCTTCGGGGTTATCTTTGGACTCTTTGTTACCTCTCTGATTAATGCCCTCCTTGCCTGATTCGTGGGTTTTGGTGGGCAGCCCTCTCTTGGCAGTGTCACGGATCCCTCCGGAACTGTCATTACACACACCTGGTCCCTATTCCCATTTGATTAGTAATTGTATAATTGTACCCTTTGTTCACCATTTTCCGGTCGATTATTTTTACTATGTCCGTTGGGGCATGTGCCCTTGTGGATTGGACAGATGATTACGGGTCTCGTCCCGTGTGATAATCATTGTGCATTGTGTTATTTATTTGAGGTACTCCTCGCTCTTTTGTTTGTGTTTCAACCCTGTGTTTTGTACAGTGTTTGTTTGGTCTTCGTCCCCGTGCCTTTACACGGCACGCCGTATTTTTGGGTATAATAAAAAAAACTATTATGCATTCCTGCGTCTGTCTCCCGATCCTTCATGCCAACGTGACAGGCAGGTTTGTTGTGGTGCCATATTCTTTCCACTTTTTATAATGGATTTAATGGTGCTCCGTGGGATGTTCAAAGTTTTGGATATTTTTTATAACCCAACCCTGATCTGTACTTCTCCACAACTTTGTCCCTGAACAGT
This sequence comes from Oncorhynchus tshawytscha, assembly GCF_018296145.1. NCBI lineage: Eukaryota > Metazoa > Chordata > Actinopteri > Salmoniformes > Salmonidae > Oncorhynchus > Oncorhynchus tshawytscha. The sequence continues at coordinate 70,873,609 of NC_056430.1, read as the reverse complement.
TTGGAGGGCTCCTTGGTCTTCATGGTGCCCCTTGCTTAGTAGTGTTGCAGACTCTGGGGCCTTTCAGAACAAGTGTATATATACTGAGATCATGTGACAGATCATGTGACACTTAGATTGCACACAGGTGGACTTTATTTAAATAATTATGTGACTTCTGAAGGTAATTGGTTGCACCAGATCTTATTTAGAGGCTTCATAGCAAAGGGGGTGAATAAATATTCATTTTCCAAATAAAAATCTACTTAAATTACAGGTTGTGATGCAACAAAATAGGACAAATGCCAAGGGGGATGAATACTTTTGAAGGCATTGTACACCTGGCACTCTCTCTTCTTGGCCCCCACTTCCTTCTTTTCCCAAAAGCTTATTAAAATGCTACATGGGTTGTGTTTGAAAAGCTTTAATGGCGAGCAGCCTGGTAGGACCTTTATTGCACGATATAGCTGTGTAAAGTGTTATGATGATGATGATATGATGATGATACCATTGTGGGGCTCCAGTGTTGAGGATCCACGAAGTGGAGATGTTGTTTCCTACCTTCACTACCTTGGGTCCAGGACTCAATTGCACAGGGCGGGTTTGAGACCCAGGTCCTTAAGCTTAATGATGAGCTTGGAGGATACTATGGTGTTGAATGCTGAGCTGTAGTCAATGAACAGTATTCTTACATAGGTATTCCTCTTGTCCAGATGGGATAGGGCAGTGTGTAGTGTGATGGCAATCGCAACATCTGTGGACCTGTTGGGGAGGTATGCAAACTAAAGTTGGTCTAGGGTGGCTGGTAAGGTAGAGGTGATATGATCCTTGACTAGCCTCTCAAAGCACTTCATGATGACAGAAGTGAGTGCTACGAGGCGATAGTCATTTAGTTCAGTTATCTTTGCCTTCTTTGGTACAGGAACAATGGTGCCATCTTGTAGCATGTGGGGACAGCAGACTGGGATAGGGAGTGATTGAATATGTCTATAAACACACCAGCCAGCTGGTCTGCGCATGCTCTAAGGACGCGGCTAGGGATGCCGTCGTGGCCAGCAACCCTGTGAGGGTTAACAGGTTTAAATGTCTTACTCACGTCGGCCACGGAAAAGAAGGGGGGGGGCACAGTCCTTGGTAGCGGGCCACATCGGGGCACTGTATTCTCCTCAAAACGGGCAAAGAAGATGTTCAGTTTGTCTGGAAGCAAGACGTCGGTGTCCATGATGTGGCTGGTTTTCTTTTTGTTGTCCGTAATTGCCAAGAGACCCTGCCACATAGGTTTTGTGTCTGAGCAGTTGAATTGCGACTCCTCTTTGTCCCTATACCCATATGGAATGCAGCCTAACAGTGACCATTCTGAATAAGGCTACACCTCTTCTCACACATACAGTACAGTCTTTTGTAGTAGCTACATGACTAGCCTATCAGTGGTATACTTTCAGGCAGCACACCACAGCCACCTCAGTAGCCTGATCATAGCAACAGGACATATCAGTGGTGCATATAGCCAGGCCACATTATGATGAGCGTGTGTGAGCGTTGGGGGTGTTAACCAGGTGTCTAATTCACACTTCTCCCACTGTCCTGCTGCTGCTCCTCTGCTTCCGCTCCTCCTCTCCTCCTCCCCTCCTCCCACCCCCCTGAAGGCCTCTGTGGGGAGGCTAACCTAAACCCCTAACACACGCACGCACACACACACCTTCCATCTGATCGCCCACCTCCCCTCAGCCCTTTAGGTCCCTCCTCCAGCGAGTGAAAACACACTTTAATAATTTCATCAGATAGTTTGCCTGGCAGATACGCCTCAGGCTTTTCCCATTACCCCCGGCTACCTTGACCCAGATAAAGAGGGAAGGAGAGAGAGAGGGAGGAGAGTGCTCTGCTGTTTGTCCAGGCATGGATGGACTGGGGTTTTGAAAAGCACACACACCCATGCATATGCAGTTTTTTAGGTTTGCTGGAGCGCATATATGCAAATTATACACTCACGTCTGCATGCAAGCGCACGCACACACGCACACACACACACACACACACACACACACACACACACACACACACACACACACACACACACACACACACACACACACACACACACACAGCAGTAATCATTAGAACGTGATGTAGATACAGTGTGTGTACAGTACATGTAAAATTATTGACTCAGACCTTCCACCTACATGAGGCTACACTACATGGGGTTTAGTCGACCCAGCTTCTGTCTCCACCCCTGGGGACAGCAGGCGGATGGAGGGACAGATAGATGAGTGAGGGAAGATGATGATTCACGGGCACGTGAGCTCGATGAGAGCGAGAGCTTGCCATGACCCCAGAGTGATGCAGGTGAAGAGAGAGCATGCCATGACCCCAGAGTGATGCAGGTGAAGAGAGAGCATGCCATGACCCCAGAGTGATGCAGGTGAAGAGAGAGCAGGCTGAAGCCTCAGGTAAACATATGGTCAAACAGCGCTCCCTCTGCCTCTCAACAAAAACCTAGAAAACAACCACGGGTTGTAGAGCACAGTATCATGTTGTTTTACCTTGTTTTTACCTACTTGATTCATTCATTTGTTTATCAGCTGATAACTTTACTCATCAGTGTATGACTGACTATACAGTACATGGATGGGTTACAGTTATATGTACTTTATGTACGGTGCTATTTTAAATGTTATCATTATCGCATAAGGTGATGTAGTAGGATCATGTTCTAGTTTGATAAATCTATTTCTTGTTTATCGGTCTGTTTCAATTGGTAAATATGCTTATGCAGCAATGTGTTATACAATCAGTCATATAACGCAAGATTTTATTTCGGAATCTATTTGTTCAGATTCATCCTTCCTCTAGTGGCCTACCCGTTATGTGCTGTACAGTATGTTTGTGTATTCCACTATCATACTGATCTGAGGAGTGTGGATATAATATTGGCTATAAAAACACTAACTCCGTCAGACTGTCTTCAGTTGCTGCCATCTAAACCTGACCTGGACTGCATCCCAAATAGCACCCTATCCCCTATGCAGTGCACTTCTTTTGACCGTGTAGGGAGTACGGGGGGCATTTTTTGGGATGTAGGCCTGGTCTCTCTCTAAGATTTAACACCAGAGACAAACATGGACTGAGTTTTTTTTTCATCTTATAAAACAACCTCCAGCTATGAGCATAACAGATATTAGATACGTTATATTTTGGTCATATTTTGAGATGATGCCCGAATGATGATCCTCAATCTACCCAGGGGCAATAGCATGCGCTTGGCTTTCATATCTCTATTTCCACTTTCAATCAAGCGATACCAGAAAGTCACACTCGGCCAGTACCCTTAGGCCAGTGTTGGGCGAGAGGCGGACTGCGAGTGCATGTATGTGTGTGTGTGTGGGCGTACGCGCGCGTGTGTGTGTGTGGGCGTACGTGCATGTGTGTGTGCGTGTGTGTGTGCGTGTGTGTGTGTGTGGGCGTACGTGCGTGTGTGTATGTGGGCGTACGTACGTGTGTGTGTGTGTGTGTGGGCGTACGTGCGTGTGTGTGCATGTGTGGGCGTATGTGCGTGTGCGTGTGTGGGCGTACGTGCGTGTGCGTGTGTGTGTGGGCGTACGTGCGTGTGTGTGTGTGTGTGGGCGTACGTGCGTGTGTGTGTGGACAACGTGTGTGTGTGTGTGCGTGTGTGGGCGTACGTGCATGTGCGTGTGTGGGCGTACGTGCGTGTGCGTGTGTGGGCGTACGTGTGTGTGTGTGTGTGTGTGTGTGTGTGTGTGTGTGTGTGTGTGTGGGCGTACGTGCGTGTGTGGGCGTACGTGTGTGTGTGTGTGTGGGCGTACGTGTGTGTGTGTGTGTGTGGGCGTACGTGCGTGTGTTTGTGTGCGTGTGTGGGCGTACGTGCGTGTGTGTGTGTGGGCGTACGTGTGTGTGTGTGTGGGCGTACGTGCGTGTGTGTGTGTGCGTGTGTGGGCGTACGTGCGTGTGCGTGTGTGGGCGTACGTGTGTGTGTGTGTGTGTGGGCGTACGTGCATGTGTGTGTGTGCGTGTGTGGGCGTACGTGCGTGTGCATGTGTGGGCGTACGTGTGTGTGTGTGTGTGTGGGTGTACGTGCGTGTGTGTGTGCTTTACAGATTGTCCGTCAAAGAGCAAAAGAACATGTGGAATTCAACGCTCAAGGACAAGAGAGCACTTTTGTTCCAAATCAATTACACTCCTCCATAACTTTACCTTGGTCTCTATATTCTTCATTGTCACATTTCCCTTTCATTTGTGGACAACGTGTGATGTTTTCTCACTGAGGAGTAACAGTACAGGGGTTTGGGAACCGGGAAGTGAAGGGAGAAAGAAGGAAGGAGATGTATTACCTTGAAGTTTGATTGGATGAATTATATGGTTCGGCATGACACTGTCAGTCAGAGTTGAATTGTGTTTTAAAATCGGGATATTTGCTTTGATTTCTATTCCCTTTGACCGTTGTGTCCAGTTAGAAACATGGTCAAAACGATGACCGAGTTGGTGCTTCGACACCTTTTGCAAATTTGACACAGTTTCTTTACCTTCGTTCTGTCACTGTCACTGTCACTGTCACTGTCACTGCAAGTCTTCGGAGAGGAAGGCAGCTCATGGGAAACAGAAAGGTTGTAAAGTGATTCTATACGGACGGGTTGCGTACATTAAATATCTCAGTGGAAAGCGAATGGCCATAGAGAAGAAGTAAGGTCTTTCGTGCCCTCCGCTGTTAACCCGTGTCAAGTGTGCTGAGATGACGAGACGGGAACACGTTAATGAACAAGCAGCCATAGTGTTCCACGAGATAAAGACTAACATGCTGAGACGTCACCTTTGGACTGTTGCTGTATGTTATTATCCCATGTACTGTAATGAACAGGTCATTTCATGTCAAGGGGTTACGAGTTTTAACATGGGGGACGGGAGCGGTGAAATCAGATAGTTGAACATTTTATGGCCTGAGACAATGTGTGTTGTTTAAACTGACATGATGGAACTCTCTTGACAAGAAACATGTCACAGGACCATATAAGGATGACCGGTGGAGATTAGTACATTATATAATTGACAGTAATAAGGGAAAGGAAACACACTCTATTTACAGTCCAGTTTGACCTGTGACCAGTGACAGAACTGGCAAGGTGCTGCTGTACTCCCCTCCTTTCGACATCAGGTTTCTTGTTACCCGCATGTCATCGCGGCCCTCTGTCTGCGACCGACACCACTTGTATCTATCCCATGAGTCTCTCTGGCAGCCCTGAACTCTCCATAGGACACATCCAGAGATCTCTCTATTCATACTATAACACAACCCGGCAGAACAATCCCCTTCCATCATACTGTCTTCTCTCTCTGTCATTGTGACCCAGCCCAACCATCCGGGGTTGGCGGCTAGTTCTCCCCGCTCCGCCGCCGCCACGCGCTAACGTGCACAGCATTGCATTCTTGACTAAAGGTGCATAAAAACAAAGGAAACGGGCCCATACAATTTGCGTGGAGATGTGTGCAGCCAGCCAGCAAATAGATGTCATTCCCAAACCAAGGTTACTCACCATGGTACTGAGGCTGGAAGTGTAAGATTGATGTCTGCAGCACATGCTGTGCTGAGCTCTGCAGGCCACTTTAGGAATCTGAAGCACCACAGATCTGGCTAGACTTGACGGGGGGAATATAAAATATACTTAGTAATACGTCAACTGTCTTGTCAAGTTGGTCTAGACTTTGGTGTACTTGAACTTGATGAAGAGGTCGGTTTTTCGTGCAGCGATTGGCAAATGATACTAATGGTCTACCCTGTGAATGAAAAAGACGTACATCAGATTTGTAAATAAATTATATGCCAACTACTGTAAAGGAAATAAAAAAGTGATTTATTTTAAGCACACCTACAGTAAATAAAACATACTTACACCTTTTTCCTGTACAGTATACTGTAGTGAAGTCGTACAGGACCTTAGTGGTGTGCAGTATACTGTAGTGAAATCGTACAGGACCTTAGTGGTGTGCAGTATACTGTAGTGAAGTCGTACAGGACCTTAGTGGTGTGCAGTATACTGTAGTGAAGTCGTACAGGATCTTGGTGGTGTGCAGTATACTGTAGTGAAGTCGTACAGGACCTTGGTGGTGTGCAGTATACTGTAGTGAAGTCGTATAGGACCTTGGTGGTGTACAGTATACTGTAGTGAAGTCGTATAGGACCTTGGTGGTGTGCAGTATACTGTAGTGAAAGTCGTACAGGACCTTAGTGGTGTGCAGTATACTGTAGTGAAGTCGTACAGGACCTTGGTGGTGTGCAGTATACTGTAGTGAAGTCGTACAGGACCTTGGTGGTGTGCAGTATACTGTAGTGAAGTCGTATAGGACCTTGGTGGTGTACAGTATACTGTAGTGAAGTCGTACAGGACCTTGGTGGTGTGCAGTATACTGTAGTGAAGTCGTACAGGACCTTGGTGGTGTACAGTATACTGTAGTGAAGTCGTACAGGACCTTAGTGGTGTGCAGTATACTGTAGTGAAGTCGTACAGGACCTTGGTGGTGTGCAGTATACTGTAGTGAAGTCGTATAGGACCTTGGTGGTGTACAGTATACTGTAGTGAAGTCGTACAGGACCTTAGTGGTGTGCAGTATACTGTAGTGAAGTCGTACAGGACCTTGGTGGTGTGCAGTATACTGTAGTGAAGTCGTATAGGACCTTGGTAGTGTGCAGTATACTGTAGTGAAGTCGTACAGGACCTTGGTGGTGTGCAGTATACTGTAGTGAAGTCATATAGGACCTTGGTAGTGTGCAGTATACTGTAGTGAAGTCGTATAGGACCTTGATTGTGTACAGTATACTGTAGTGTAGTCATATCGGATCTTGGTAGTGTGCAGTATACTGTAGTGAAGTCGTATAGGACCTTGGTGGTGTGCAGTATACTGTAGTGAAGTCATATAGGATCTTGATGGTGTACAGTATACTGTAGTGAAGTCGTATAGGATCTTGGTAGTGTGCAGTATACTGTAGTGAAGTCATATAGGACCTTGGTCGTGTGCAGTATACGGTAGTGAAGTTGTATAGGACCTTGGTGGTGTGCAGTATACTGTAGTGAAGTTGTATAGGACCTTGGTGGTGTGCAGTATACTGTAGTGAAGTTGTATAGGACCTTGGTGGTGTGCAGTATACTGTAGTGAAGTCGTATAGGACCTTGGTAGTGTGCAGTATACTGTAGTGAAGTCATATCGGACCTTGGTGGTGTGCAGTATACTGTAGTGAAGTTGTATAGGACCTTGGTGGTGTGCAGTATACTGTAGTGAAGTTGTATAGGACCTTGGTGGTGTGCAGTATACTGTAGTGAAGTTGTATAGGACCTTGGTGGTGTGCAGTATACTGTAGCGAAGTCATATTTAGAATAGGACCTTGGTGGTGTGCAGTATACTTTAGTGAAGTCGTATAGGACCTTGGTGGTGTACAATATACTGTAGTGAAGTCGTATAGGATCTTGGTGGTGTACTGTATACTGTAGTGAAATCGTATAGGATCTTGGTGGTGTACTGTATGTAGAGTAATAGTATGTATTTAGAATAGACTGCATAGTGAGCCGGGAGCCAGTCTCATATCTCCCTGTGCAGGGCTGAGCCAGGCAAGCCGGCCGAGGAGACGATGATGGATCTCAGTGTGCCATGGCTCTATAATAGCGGGACAGGGCAGCATCGGGGTGAAGGACACTGCTAGCCCCCTCGCCCCTACCCCCTAATCAGATGCAGATCATGCTAAAAGCAGCACAGCAGAGGAGCGAATCCCTCTTTCTTAAAGCCCCCAGACCCCTCTATCCTTCTCCTGCTTCCACCTCCCTCCATCCCTATATTTCCCCTTCTCCAATGTCTATCGCTCTCTCTTTCTTCTGATTGTCTTAGCGAGCCACCCGAGAGGTTTAGTGAACCAAGGAGATGGATGCTGCTAGTCTTTACCACCAAAGATCATACAGGATAAGTGCAGAAGCCTCTCAAGGCTTGTTGATAAAGTATTGATTTCTCTACAGCGAGAGAAAAAGAGAGAGAGTTTACGAAACCTTCTAGGCAGTGACCTCTTGAGACCTGGGGGTGTGTGTGTGAGAGAGAGAAAGAGTGTGTGGAAGACACAAGGGGTAAAATTAAAAAGATGGGGGATGAGCAGACTGAAGAAGGAGGGAAGGTAGAACAGGAATTGATTGCGGGCAAATTCAGCCGTTAATTGAATGGACCGATCAATGATGGTTGAGGGGAGAATTTGGGGTAAGTGAACAAGGAGGTGACAATGGCTTCAGGCTGAGACTCACAGCATTGGCTAAGGACGAGTTGCACAGACACAATCCAAATCAAATCAAAGTTTATTTGCCGCGTACACAGCAGATTTTAAAGCAGAAGCAGCGAAATGCTTGTGTTTCTAGCTCCAGCAATGCAGTAAATGTCTAACAGTACAATACTAAAACACAAATAATATCTCCCTAAACCAGCACCCAACTAACACTCTCTCTCACACACCATTCCCTTTGATACCTTGGTCTTTGTACGTCAAGCATCAGAAGAGGCGCGAGAGGACAACCCTGTCTTACCCCTCGACCTAGACGCTTTCTTCCTGTCCTCTTAAAAAGAGAACAATGCATGTGTAGCTGCGGCTAGGTCTAGTTCCAGGGTGACTGACACCAGACAATGTCATTTCCCCCAGGGGTCAGGGGGGCCAGAGAGGGGGCTAGAGGGGCCCGGCCAGCCCAGATAGACACATAGCGCCCAGCTTTCAGTTTTCAAGTCCAGTCTGACAAGTTTAAGCCCTTCATTCATGGTTCTGCACTTTTCATCTTTATCCCACCTTCTCTTCTCGTTTTCCCCCCATGTCACGGTGTTGACCCTGGCCTTGGCCTGAAGCATCTGTGGCTAATGGAGAGGTAGAGGGGTTAGAGGGTTCAAAGTTGAGGGTTGAAGGTGTTGGGTGAAGGGTGGAGGGAGGAGCACCTGAAAAGAGGGGGAAGAGGGCTCATTTGAAAGGGTTCACTTTTTCATTTTGGAGGGTTCACTTTTGCCCATGTCTGATCGACAGGGCCCCACCTTTCACTCAAGAGTGTCAAAAAGACTCCTCAAATCTTTAAATGACCAAAGATGTGATGTTTGGTGCTTTCAGAGTAACATGTCAAAAGCATGGGTAAATCACGATTCCAGAGCCCCTTTTCTCTTAGAAAACATGCTTACTGTATATCTAACAGTAGCAGCCTAGCTGTGCATGATCTTGTACGCCAATGTTTTGACATTTTCCAGGCTTTGACAACAGTTAAAGAGGGAGGGAGGGGTGGAGAGACTCGGAGGAAGGGAGGGATGGAGAGACGCAGAGGAAGGGATGGGAGGGAAGGCAGCAGAACAGCTCGTTCTATTCTCTCCTACCTTGTTGTCAGGAAATCTAATTTGTACCCTGGTGGGACAGAGCCACCTGGTAACGTATGCAGCATGCAAATAGGGCCTCGCTCTCCCTCTCTCTCTCTCTCTCTCTCTCTCTCTCTCTCTGTCTCTCTCTCTGTCTCTCTCTCTCTCTCTCTCTCTCTCTCTCTCTCTCTCTCTCTCTCTCTCTCTCTCTCTCTCTCTCTCTCTCTCTCTCTCTCATATATTCCGGAGCAGGGAAAAGATTGCCCCTGGAGAATGAATGACATCATTCCTTTGCACCTCCGGACGTTCCCAGTTCTTGGACTGCCGGGATATTACTCCCACCTTTGACATAGAGAGATGGTGTTGGTTCTACGTAGACACGTTGGGCTTCTATCTGTCACTCATCTCTCAAATAATGGGTCTGGCTCATCATCAGAATGCCATGTCAGGTAAAGAAAGCTTAAAAAGCAAAACACGTGTTGTAGATGAGAATAGATGACAAAGAAGAAGATCTGGACTTGTTATATTGTACTGTGGACTCTACTTCCATGGAAAACAGGTGTGTGTGTGTGTGTGTGTGTGTGTGTGTGTGTGTGTGTGTGTGTGTGTGTGTGTGTGTGTGTGTGTGTGTGTGTGTGTGTGTTCGGCAGTGGACAAGAGGAGGAAGCCAGAAAGCCGTTTGGCTCTCGCCCGAACCAAAGCTGCCGCGGTACAGCACCCTTCATTTGGAGCCGTGCATATCACATATCTCAAACGGAATGCATCAATATATCATCAAAGAAAACGCTATCTGTCCATCAACGCGGTGGCTTCATCTAGGTGACCCTCTCATATCTCTCCGATTCATCCCTCCACTCTCAGTGTAAGGACAGCAGGGGCCCCTACTTCAAGGCCAAAGAAGGCCAGCAATAGCTAGTCCTGTCCTATCCTGTTTCAAGACCCTCATATCCACATCTGGTTAATGCATACACCCTCTATGAGGTCATGAGGTGGGAATGTGACATGAATGAGGCGTTGGGGGTAGTTCTGGACTGGGGGTTAGCGCTAGCGGCTAAACGCTAACATCTAAACAGCTAACGGCTACATTAGAGAGAGGGGAATAGTCTTTTAGCGCCAACAGCTAATAGCTAGCAAAGAAAGGGCACATTCTAGCTAGCAATGCTCCCCTCCTTCATTAGCACATTATGTCATCCCTCCCTGGAGAAACATAAGGTGCTTTGAGCTAAAGACACTGTGTGTTTCACCCCTCCAGTCAGGCCTTCCTACAGCCTCTCCAGGTTTAGTTAACATTGAGACGTTATGGGGTCTAGCTGCTAGGGGTGGGGGGTGGGGGGTGGATCCCTGTGGAAGGTATCAGTGTCCATGTGATACGCTCCGGTCCAGAGAGAGAACAGCCAAGATCAACACAGAGGGTTTAGTGCTTAGGACCCAGAGAGGAAATGACAACCTACAGCCACTAGATCTTAGACATTTCCAGGTATTTAGAGCAATTAATCTGTTGAATTCCTTAATGACAATATTATGGCTTTTTGGCTGAGCTGTGTCTGTGTGCCGCTGCGCTCTGCTCGGTTCTCCTCCTCTCTCTCCCTCTCTAGGCTTATAGCGTAGAGCGTTGGGACAGTAACCGAACAGTTGCTTGTTAGAATCCCTCCGCAGGCTAAGTGGGAAAAAACTTCCATTCTGCCCTTGAGCAAGGCACTTAACTTCCACAACAACTGATGCAGAGGGGTTTGGGTTAAATGCATTCAGTTGTGCAAGTGACTAGGTATCCCCTTCCCTCTCTCTCTCTTCCACAGAGGTTGTGTGTCTGTCTCACAGCCCACACACACACAAACACACACACTGATGTGAAGATGTACTCAAGTGACTGTTCTGTACTGTGACACACTGCCACATACTGGTCTCCAGGGGTGCTGCGAGTCTCAAAATAAAGAACAGATCATTGTCAGTCCATCTCTCAATGTCTCTCTCTCCTTTTATGAAGGAAAGAAAACCATAGCATTCATGATCCATTTCAAGAATTCAAAAACACCTTACAACAACATGGAACATCTAACACATCTGCTCTTAGGGGGTAGAAATAGAACCGATAGAAGCTAAACATTGTTTTCTGGTCTATCAGCACAGCCTCACATCCCCCTTCTATTGGAGTGGATCTGCGTTTTTCTGCCTGAGACATTTCTGCCTGACATTCTCTGCCTGAGAAAGACTTCCTCCTCTATATGTCTCGTTTATAGAGTGATAACTTCATAGCCCCGCTGAGGCCATGTGCACCCTGCCCTGAAGATACAATATCTCAGCACAACACAGCAGTGAGAGAGAGAGAGAGAGAGAGAGAGAGAGAGAGAGAGAGAGAGAGAGAGAGAGAGAGAGAGAGGGAGAGAGAGAGAGAGAGAGAGGAGAGGGAGAGCGAGACAGAGAGAGAGAGAGAGAGAGAGAGAGAGAGAGAGAGAGGGAGAGAGGGAGAGAGAGAGAGAGAGAGAGAGAGAGAGAGAGAGAGGGAGAGAGGAGAGAGGGAGAGAGAGAGAGAGAGAGAGGGAGAGAGAGAGGGAGAGAGAGAGAGAGGGAGAGAGAGAGAGAGAGAGAGAGAGAGAGAGAGAGAGAGAGAGAGGAGAGAGAGAGGGAGAAAGAGAGAGAGAGAGAGAGAGAGAGAGAGAGAGAGAGAGAGAAGAGAGAGAGAGAGAGGAGAGAGAGAGAGAGGGAGAGAGAGAGAGAGGGAGAGAGAGAGAGCAGCGAGAAAGAGTGTGTTTCCTCCTGCCTCGATGTGACACAGGGACAGATGGTGACCACACTGCACGGCCGCCCGGCGACAGCAGCACATACGATAGCTGTGAACCAGAGAGAAATGGCTGATGGCTCACACACCCGGACCACCTCTGTTGACACCTCTCAGGCCCAGAGCTGAAACTTGATACTGATACTCCTCTATAGTTGCTCTATGATAGTGATAGTACCACAGGAGGCTGCTGAGGGGAGGACGGCTCATAATAATGTCTGGAACGTCGTGAATGGAACGGCATCATGGAACACATGGAAGGAAAAGTGATTCCTAGTCAGTTGGGCAACTGAATGCATTCAACCGAAATGTGTCTTTCACATTTAACCCAATCCCTCTGAATCAGAGAGGTGCAGGGGCTGCCGGTGTTTTGGGGGGGTTAACTTCTTTGCTCAAGGGCTGAACGGCAGATTTTTCCACCTTGCTGGCTCAGGGATTCAAACCAACGACCTCTCGGTTAATGGCCCAGCACTGTTAACCGCTAGACTTCCTGCCATGTGAAACCATGTGTTTGATGTATTTGATACAATTCCACCTATTCCGCTCCAGCTATTACCACAAGCCCGTCCTCCCCAATTAAGGTGCCACCAGCCTCCTGTGGAAAGTGCTCTGCTTTTGGGATCTGAGACTGAGAGTTCTGTAGCTGTGCATGAAGTTGAGGGGAGAAGTAGGCTGTGTTATAGTATAGCTTGAAAAAGGATTCTTTCTAGTTGTGTCTGATCAACATGATGATTTTTTTAAAGACCATTTGACCTACTGTACTAAGGACTTCAGCCCCAACAATGATCTGCTGTCGTTTTGAATGGAATGCAAAACATCTCTCCTTCACTCTCTTTTTTCTGCATTTCTATTTCTTTGTGGCCTCTCTCGTTCTTTCTCGTCAATAACTTCTTTCACTCAAAACTCTCTCCATCCCCCTCTCTCCCTCTGTCTTTAATTCCCCCTTTATCTCATTCTACTTTCCCTCCATCATCACCAGGTCTGTCTATCCTCTCTGAATGGGCCGGCTTGTCGTTTAATATGCACAGCCCATTCTTGGTCTCTCCATTACTGTTCTTCG
>NC_056430.1:70782931-70850431 GCF_018296145.1 Oncorhynchus tshawytscha | reverse complement strand
GTGTAGCGAAATGCTTGTGCTTCTAGTTCCGACCATGCAGTAATAACGAACAAGTAATCTAACTAACAACTCCAAAAAAACTACTGTCTTATACACAGTGTAAGGGGATAAAGAATATGTACATAAGGATATATGAATGAGTGATGGTACAGAGCAGCATAGGCAAGATACAGTAGATGATATCGAGTACAGTATATACATATGAGATAAGTATGTAAACCAAGTGGCATAGTTAATTAAAGTGGCTAGTGATACATGTATTACATAAGGATGCAGTCGATGATATAGAGTACAGTATCAACGTATGCATATGAGATGAATAATGTAGGGTAAGTAACATTATATAAGGTAGCATTGTTTAAAGTGGCTAGTGATATATTTACATCCTTTCCCATCAATTCCCATGATTAAAGTGGCTGGAGTAGAGTCAGTGTCATTGACAGTGTGTTGGCAGTAGCCACTCAATGTTAGTGGTGGCTGTTTAACAGTCTGATGGCCTTGAGATAGGAGCTGTTTTTCAGTCTCTCGGTCCCAGCTTTGATGCACCTGTACTGATCTGGATGACAGCGGGGTGAACAGGCAGTGGCCGGGTGGTTGATGTCCTTGATGATCTTTATGGCCTTCCTGTAGCATCGGGTGGTGTAGGTGTCCTGGAGGGCAGGTAGTTTGCCCCCGGTGATGCGTTGTGCAGACCTCACTACCCTCTGGAGAGCCTTACGGTTGAGGGCGGTGCAGTTGCCATACCAGGCGGTGATACAGCCCGCCAGGATGCTCTCGATTGTGCATCTGTAGAAGTTTGTGAGTGCTTTTGGTGACAAGCCGAATTTCTTCAGCCTCCTGAGGTTGAAGAGGCGCTGCTGCGCCTTCCTCACGATGCTGTCTGTGTGAGTGGACCAATTCAGTTTGTCTGTGATGTGTATGCCAAGGAACTTAAAACTTGCTACCCTCTCCACTACTGTTCCATCGATGTGGATGGGGGTGTTCCCTCTGCTGTTTCCTGAAGTCCACAATCATCTCCTTAGTTTTGTTGACGTTGAGTGTGAGGTTATTTTCCTGACACCACACTCCGAGGGCCCTCACCACGTTGTTGGTAATCAAGCCTACCACTGTTGTGTCGTCCGCAAACTTGATGATTGAGTTGGAGGCGTGCATGGCCACGCAGTCGTGGGTGAACAGGGAGTACAGGAGAGGGCTCAGAACGCACCCTTGTGGGGCCCCAGTGTTGAGGATCAGCGGGAGGAGATGTTGTTGCCTACCCTCACCACCTGGGGGCGGCCCGTCAGGAAGTCCAGTACCCAGTTGCACAGGGCGGGGTCGAGACCCAGGGTCTCGAGCTTGATGACGAGCTTGGAGGGTACTATGGTGTTGAATGCCGAGCCGTAGTCGATGAACAGCATTCTCACATAGGTATTCCTCTTGTCCAGATGGGTTAGGGCAGTGTGCAGTGTGGTTGAGATTGCATCGTCTGTGGACCTATTTGGGCGGTAAGCAAATTGGAGTGGGTCAAGGGGGTCAGGTAGGGTGGAGGTGATATGGTCCTTGACTAGTCTCTCAAAGCACTTCATGATGACGGATGTGAGTGCTACGGGGCGGTAGTCGTTTAGCTCGGTTACCTTAGCTTTCTTGGGAACAGGAACAATGGTGGCCCTCTTGAAGCATGTGGGAACAGCAGACTGGTATAGGGATTGATTGAATATGTCCGTAAACACACCGCCAGCTGGTCTGCGCATGCTCTGAGGGCGCGGCTGGGGATGCCGTCTGGGCCTGCAGCCTTGCGAGGGTTAACACGTTTAAATGTCTTACTCACTTCGGCTGCAGTGAAGGAGAGACCGCATGTTTCCGTTGCAGGCCGTGTCAGTGGCACTGTATTGTCCTCAAAGCGGGCAAAAGTTATTTAGTCTGCCTGGGAGCAAGACATCCTGGTCCGTGACTGGGCTGGGTTTCTTCCTGTAGTCCGTGATTGACTGTAGACCCTGCCACATGCCTCTTGTGTCTGAGCCGTTGAATTGAGATTCTACTTTGTCTCTGTACTGGCGCTTAGCTTGTTTGATAGCCTTGCGGAGGGAATAGCTGCACTGTTTGTATTCAGTCATGTTACCAGACACCTTGCCCTGATTAAAAGCAGTGGTTCGTGCCTTCAGTTTCACACGAATGCTGCCATCAATCCACGGTTTCTGGTTAGGGAATGTTTTAATCGTTGCTATGGGAACGACATCTTCAACGCACGTTCTAATGAACTCGCACACCGAATCAGCGTATTCACAATGTTGTTGTCTGACGCAACGAAACATCTCCCAGTCCACGTGATGGAAGCAGTCTTGGAGTGTGGAGTCAGCTTGGTCGGACCAGCGTTGGACAGACCTCAGCGTGGGAGCTTCTTGTTTTAGTTTCTGTCTGTAGGCAGGGATCAACAAAATGGAGTCGTGGTCAGCTTTTCCGAAAGGGGGCGGGGCACGGAAGTTAGAGTAACAATGATCCAGGGTCTTTCCACCCCTGGTTGCGCAATCGATATGCTGATAAAATTTAGGGAGTCTTGTTTTCAGATTAGCCTTGTTAAAATCCCCAGCTACAATGAATGCAGCCTCCGGATAAATCGTTTCCAGTTTGCAGAGAGTTAAATAAAGTTCGTTCAGAGCCATCGATGTGTCTGCTTGGGGGATATATACGGCTGTGATTATAATCGAAGAGAATTCTCTTGGTAGATAATGCGGTCTACATTTGATTGTGAGGAATTCTAAATCAGGTGAACAGAAGGATTTGAGTTCCTGTATGTTTCTTTCATCACACCATGTCACGTTGGCCATAAGGCATACGCCCCCCGCCCCTCTTCTTACCAGAAAGACACGATGCGTGGAGAAACCCGCTGGCTGCACCGCTTCGGATTGCGTCTCTCCAGTTAGCCATGTTTCCGTGAAGCAGAGAACGTTACAGTCTCTGATGTCCTCTGGAATGCTACCCTTGCTCGGATTTCATCAACCTTGTTGTCAAGAGACTGGACATTGGCAAGAAGAATGCTAGGGAGTGGTGCACGACAGTCTGACCAGAAGACGCTTCGTTTCCCTCTTTTTCTGAGTCGTTTTTTTTTTTTGGTCGCTGCATGTGATCCACTCGGTTACACTGGTTGTAAGGCAGAACACAGGATCCGCACGAAAAACATATTCTTGGTCGTACTGATGACGCTGATCTTATATTCAGTAGTTCTTCTCGGCTGTATGTAATGAAACCTAAGATGACCTGGGGTACTAGTGTAAGAAATAACACGTAAAAAAACAAAAAACTGCATAGTTTCCTAGGAACAGCAGGCGGCCATCTCTGTCGGCGCCGGAAGTCCGGGTTAGGGTTAGGGTTAAGGTTAGGGTTCCAGGTTAGGGTTAAGTTTAGGCATTAAGTCAAAATGGTTAAGGTAAGGTTTAAAACAAAAATCTCAAAAACAACTATCTATTGCTCAATTTGAACTTGCTTACATCCATCCACCATCCCCGTCCACAACGCCATAGCAAAACTGAACCCTGCAGCACTCACTGTTGCCCCCTAGTGGTCGGTTTCCACGTCATCTCCTGACGTCCTCAGACATGGATGGGCGACGAATACTGACTTATATCACGGGTGACCTGGCTGCACACACACACACACGCACGCACACACGCACACACACACACACACGCGCACGCGCACACGCACACATACACATGCACACGAACACACGCGCACGCGCACGCGCACACACACACACACACACACACACACACACACATACACACACACGCACACGCACACGCACACGCACACACACACACACACACACACACACACACACACACACACACACACACACACACACACACACACACACACACACACACACACACACACACACACACACACACACATACACACACACACACACACACACATACACATACACACACACACACACACAGAGAGCATGGTCCAGCACACATCTGTAAGAGCTACTGATGTGGCGTGTGAATAAAATATTTACACCACTGGTATGAATGACCTCTAGCTGGAAACCCTACTTTATGGTCTCCAATTGATTTCTGACAAAGAAATGAACTGGGGCGAGACAAAATGCACACTCTGCTACCTGCTGTCCAGTTAGACTATGTCCTGCTAGCCTACGCTGACAAGATGCACTCAAAGCTGCTGCCCAGGCTAGGGTGTGTCTCAAATGGAAAGCTATTCCCTAGATAGTGCACTACTTTTGACCAGAGCCCAGGTTAAAAGTAGCTCTCTATCTAGGGGAATGGGGTGCCATTTTGGATTCACTCGGTCCAAACGGCTTGAATACTGACCCTTGAAAGCTCTTCACTTTCATTGAAACGTGGTCAGCAACCTTACCTAAATTAATTTCCATGAAAATGAATCATAGACGGACTCTTTGTAAGTTCAAACTCTTGTAGGTCGCACAGCGGCGTTGAGAGCTAATTTGGGATGATATTGGATAAACATGGGTACGTGGGGCAGAGCGAGGGTGGTGGGTATGATAGTATGATCAACCCATCTTTTTAAATAAGATAATGGAGCATCCTTACTGTAGAAATCTGCACACAGGGTGAAGCTAGAGTTTTCTGATGTAATCTACTCACTATCATGATAATGTCATTCAAGAGGTCATTTCAACACTGCATGAAAATCCTGCCACTTTTTCTATTAGCAGTAGTACTATTATGCGAAGAAGGATGTTCTGGCTCGAGTGCAATTTCGCTTGAATCTACTTTTAGAGGATTTAAAACATGAAGATTACGATCATATACAGTATTGTAGGCATGATGTTGCTGTTTACATATAATCTCAATGTAACTTCTAGCATATTTGTAAATCATTAAATATGATGTTTTGGTACTCCGAAACTTAGTGTCGAGCACCATTCCAATAGGCATAATTTTAATAAGCAATTATGTAGATGTATGCATAACATTAGCATGATGAATTGGGTGGTAAATGAAGTGGCTACCCTCAAATTATTAAGCTGATGAATAATTATGAGGAATGTTTTGCTCTTGATGAGGCTTGTATCCCTGGTAAACAAACACTCTAATTACCTGAAAACATCTGGGGTTTTTAGTAACCTTCATTAATCTAACGGAATCGTACGATTTATCTCTCTCCTGAGTGTTTTCCGGCATTATAGACGATGAACCCAATGACCGTGCATATATGGTTGAGACAACACACTTTTGGCTTCATCTCATTTCTATAGCGATATGTCTTAAACAAATGCTTTCAGTCTGTATCTTATCTAGCTAATCCTTCACTTCCAGGGTGTTAATTACAATTTAATAAATCCAGATTACAAGTGAATTAACATGTATATATATGTATTATATATGTATTATGAATAAAGTAGCTGTCACATTCCATAGCACTGTACAGTCTATGAAATATTGCACCAAATCCCTGTGTAACCAATCAACATTCTGAGAGCATTCAGCCATACAGCGCTCCGTACTCCTTTCAGAGACAATAACACATGTCATATATTTCCCCCCTTTTATCCTGCTCCTCCACTATGGGATTCTCATGCAGACTTAGATCCAGCTCTATCAATCCATCTTCCCTAGTGCTGTGTGTGTGTGTGTGTGTGTGTGTGTGTGTGTGTGTGTGTGTGTGTGTGTGTGTGTGTGTGTGTGTGTGTGTGTGTGTGTGTGAGACTCGGGACTAGTGGTCTGTGGTTAACCTCTGAGTCTGAGGAGACAGACAGCAGGCTGATGAAAACCTCCAGAGCAGACAGACAGACCAGAGAGAGGGATGACTGTGGATTAAACTGAGAGATAGTGAGTGTGACTGATGGGACGGGGAGGACCAGGTGTGCGTGAGGGGTGGGGATGGGTGCAGGAGGGGTGGTGGAGGTGATGTGTCTGTCTGTGTGTTTGCTTTGACAGAGCATTTGTTTGTGTGTGTGTGTGTGTGTGTGTGTTGTGTTGTGTGTGTGTGTGTGTGTGTGTGTGTGTGTGTGTGTGTGTGTGTGTGTGTGTGTGTGTGTGTGTGTGTAAACGTGTGTGTGCGTACAGGCGTGTGAGTGTGTATGTGCACATGGATGTGCATGTGTCCTGCTCTGTGTCTGACCTGGTGGCTGAGAGGGGGGAAACTCCGGCTGATTAATGTGCCTGTCGGCTCTCCCACGATGGCACGCCTCCAAACAAAATTTGGCCACCGAACGCTCCCAGGGTCAAGTGCAGGGAATGGAGACATTATGGAGGGCCTGAGCACCACTAGATAGGTTAGAGAGGGTCTGAGCTCTGCTAGATAGGTTAGAGAGGGCCTGAGATCCGCTAGATAGGTTAGAGAGGGTCTGAGTACCACTAGATAGGTTAGAGAGGGCCTGAGTACCACTAGATAGGTTAAAGAGGGCCTGAGTCCCACTAGATAGGATAGAGAGGGTCTGAGAACCGCTAGATAGGTTAGAGAGGGTCTGAGCTCTGCTAGATAGGTTAGAGAGGGCCTGAGTACCACTAGATATGTTAGAGAGGGCCTGAGTACCACTAGATAGGTTAGAGAGGGTCTGTGAACCGCTAGATATGTTAGAGAGGGTCTGAGTACCACTAGATAGGTTAGAGAGGGCCTGAGTACCACTAGATAGGTTAGAGAGGGCCTGAGTACCACTAGATAGGTTAGAGAGGGCCTGAGCACCACTAGATAATTTAGAGAGGGTCTGAACACCGCTAGATAGGTTAGAGAGGGTCTGAGCACCGCTAGATAGGTTAGAGAGGGCCTGAGCACCGCTAGATAGGTTAGAGAGGGCCTGAGCACCGCTAGAAGGGTTAGAGAGGGCCTGAACACCGCTAGATAGGTTAGAGAGGGCCTGAGTACCACTAGATATGTTAGAGAGTGTCTGAACACCACAAGATATGTTAGAGAGGACCTGAGTACCACTAGATAGGTTAGAGAGGGTCTGAACACCACAATATATGTTAGAGAGGGCCTAAGTACCTTGATGTTGATTCCCTGTGAACCCTTTTCTGGAGATTTTAGTCTTTAGGAAACAAAAGTCCTTAAAGGAAAAGAAACCACAGTAGGAACACAGCATGTCAGGATAGATAATGCTGTTTATTGCACGGATAGGTATGGCTGATATTTTGTTTGTTTTGTGTTTATTTGTCTTCTCACTGATTGTGTTACATGTTACTTTGGTTAAAGTCCTTGCAACAATGTACGCTGCCTCCGGTAATGCGGTCTCCAGTTTGTTCAGGGTCCAATTAAGATATTTTTTGTGTCGGTTTGGGGTGGGATGTACACTACCATGGCAATTATCCCTGAGAACTATTTCGGAAGGTAATACAGGTGGCATTTGAGCTTCCTTCAGAGAAGCTGAAATGGTCAAACCACACGGACACCCTGGTGAAGAAGGCACAACATCGACTCTTCAACCTCAGGACTTGTCCCCAAGGGCCCTCACAGAGCACCATTGAGAGCATACTACGGCTACTCCACCGCTGAGGACCGCATGGCGCTACAGAGGGCGATACGCGCAGCCGAACGCACCGCTGGGTGCACACTGTCTGCCCTCCAGGACACATACACCACCAGGTGTTGCAGGAAGGCCAAGAAGATCATCAGTGGCCCCAGCCTCCCGAACCAAGCCTTTTTCTCCCCGCTTTAATCACTCAGACGTGGGCAGTACAGGAGCATCATGGCGAAAACTGGAAGACTGGCCAATAGTTTCTACCCCCAGACCTTCAGGCTGCTGAATAGCCACCACTAGTCAGCTACCTACTACCCCCTCCCTCCTGCTACTCCCCCTATGCCCCCCCCACACCCCCTCAGCTGACTTTTACTCTGCCCCCATCCCAAGGACATTCATCACTGTAGCAGTTGTTAATATGTATATTATTTTATTCTATTGTTTTATTTAACTTGGTCCCCACAATGGGGACCCCGCTCAATAGTAATTTAGTCTGCCTGCTACTCCCCCTATGTTCATCCTCTCAACAGTCTTTAGTTAGTCTGCTGCTCACCCTATGTTCAGCCTCCACCCGGTCAACAGTCTTTAGTCAGTCTGCTGCTCCCCCTATGTTCATCCTCCACCCGGTCAACAGTCTTTAGTCAGTCTGCTACTCCCCCTATGTTCATCCTCCACCCCCTCAACAGTCTTTAGTCAGTCTGCTGCTCACCCTATGTTCATCCTCCACCCCCTCAACAGTCTTTAGTCATTCTGCTGCTCCCCTAGTCTTTTCATCCTCAACCCCCTCAACAGTCTTTAGTCAGTCTGCTGCTCCCCCTATGTTCATCCTCCACCCCCTCAACAGTCTTTAGTCATTCTGCTGCTCACCCTATGTTCATCCTCCACCCCCTCAACAGTCTTTAGTCAGTCTGCTGCTCCCCCTATGTTCACCCCTCAACAGTCTTTAGTCAGCCTGCTGCTCCCCCTATGTTCACCCCCTCAACAGTCTTTAGTCAGTCTGCTGCTCACCCTATGTTCATCCTCCACCCCCTCAACAGTCTTTAGTCAGTCTGCTGCTCCCCTATGTTCACCCCTCAACAGTCTAAGTGAACCTGCTGCTCCCCCTGTTCATCCTCCACCCCTCAACAGTCTTTAGTCAGTCTGCTGCTCCCCTATGTTCATCCTCCACCCCTCAACAGTCTTAGTCAGCCTGCTGCTCCCCTATGTTCACCCCCAACAGTCTAAGTGAGCCTGCTGCTCCTCCTATGTTCACCCCCTCAACAGTCTAAGTGAGCCTGCTGCTCCCCTATGTTCACCCCTCAACAGTCTAAGTGAGCCTGCTGCTCCCCCTATGTTCACCCCCTCAACAGTCTAAGTGAGCCTGCTGCTCCCCCTGTTCATCCTCCACCCCCAACAGTCTTAGTCAGCCTGCTGCTCCCCTATGTTCACCCCTCAACAGTCTAAGTGAGCCTGCTGCTCCCCCTGTTCATCCTCCACTCCCTCAACAGTCTAAGTGAGCCTGCTGCTCCCCCTGTTCATCCTCCACCCCCAACAGTCTTAGTCAGCCTGCTGCTCCCCTATGTTCACCCCCTCAACAGTCTAAGTGAGCCTGCTGCTCCCCCTGTTCATCCTCCACTCCCTCAACAGTCTTTATTCTGCCTCAATGGACATGTATTTATTCATCACTGCTACAGTTTTTGTTATAAATATAGTGGTATGTTTCTATTGCTGTTGTTTTTTGTTAGCAGGTTTTCACTGTTCCCTGCAATCACATCTGTAACCCTGTACTATTAAACACTTTGAATATCAATATCAAAATCAATGCACACACATCACAACACCCTGCTACGATGCCAAGCGAAACCTGACCAATAGCAAGCACTAATTTCTATTGTTTTAGAGTCAGCACACAGTATTCAGTCACCATTCTCTCTACCTCACAACCCAACCACCCTAACGACAGCCTGGTTGGGCAGAGTACATAATTACAGCTGAGGAACATTTGGCCCTTTCGCAAATTGTATGAAATGCATAGTGGCTAATTGGGCAGCGGTGGCATTTATGGAGGTTCGCCAGGTCATCTTTTATGCTGCGGCCATTATCATTAAAGTGATAAGAATGAGAGTGGCCCACTCCATGCACTCTGCTTCCCCCAACGAGGGCCTGTGATTGGGTCAAACGGGGTTGACATCTCACGGCATGCACGGATCAGGAACTAGGTCTTTTGTTGGCGAGAGGCTTTTTGTTGGAGGATGTTAAATTTGCCATGTACAGAGTATTTTTGATCTCTCGAGTATCTTTTGTTACAATTATGTGATTTAATGAGAATGGGCTCTACAGATAACAAATTATGAATAGGGTCCTGAGTTTTTTTACATGTCAGGTTACAACTTGGTCATGGAAAACTCAGGGCCCTATTCATAATGGCTTTCTTTCCTCTTTAGATTCAAGTAACTAGGGTACGGAGTTTTTCCTAGTCAAGTCATATGGTATTGGAGAAACTCAGTGCCCTAATTATGAGCTGGAAATTCAAGGGATCACAGTAGGAAACATTTGTACAACTGTAACTTATCACCATTTTATATGAATCATATTATTTACAATCCTAATAGTTCTAAATCTCCCCCCTCTCCAACAGTAAGGTTCTGCCAGTCCACAGACTCTTCCTAGTTCACCGTAGTGAAGGAATGTACTAAATCCTCCCAGAGCAGGGGAGTCAGCAGACATTGCTCCCCGTGCTCCCATCACATAGACGGATAAATCTATTCTGAGGACCAGCACCCCTCTGCATACCCCAACATACACATACCCCTACACACACACACACATACACACACACACACACACATACTCCTCCATCTAGTAAAGGTAGCCTCATCTGGTTCCTATTAATTCACAAGCAGACGACTTATCACCCTGACCCTCGATGACCCCTGTGTGTCTCCTCTCTCTCTCTCTCTCTCTCTCTCCCTGTATGTGTGTGCATACGTGGGATCACCTGGGATCGCCACTCCCTCAGTACTGGACCCAATGTATCACTTCATCTCTCTATTGTTTCAAAAAAAAGAGAGGCCTTTGGTGAGGCAGAGTGAAGAGCATGTTGACGTCTCATTTTGCTCTGTGAATGATAAACAATACATACACAATGACATATAAAGTTCTGTCATACTTTCCAGATCTATGCCAAAACAGTTCGAGCTTCTAATTTAAAAAATGAATCTCTCCAGAAATAAGTCTCTCACTGTTGCTGCCAGTTATAGACCCCCCTCAGCTCCCAGCTGTGCCCTGGACACCATATGTGAATTGATTACCCCCCATCTATCTTCAGAGTTCGTTCTGTTAGGTGACCTAAACTGGGATATGCTTAACACCCCAGCAGTCCTACAATCTAAGCTAGATGCCCTCAGTCTCACACAAATTATCAAGGAAACCACCAGGTACAACCCTAAATTTGTAAACATGGGCACCCTCATAGATATTATCCTGACCAAATTGCACTCCATATACACCTCTGCTGTTTTCAATCAGCGGGCAAGACTAGCTTTTCAAACAGAAATTTGCATCCTGTAGCTCTAACTCCAAAAAGTTTTGGGACACTGTAAAGTCCATGGAGAACAAGAGCACCTCCTCCCAGCTGCCCACTGCACTGAAGCTAGGCGACATGGTCACTACAATAAATCTATGATAATCGAACAATTCAATAAGCATTTCTCTACGGCTGGCCATGCTTTCCTCCTGGCTACCCCAACCCCGGCCAACAGCTCCGCACCCCTCGCAGCTACTTGCCCGAGCCTCCCCAGCTTCTCCTTCACCCAAATCCAGATTGCAGATGTTCTGAAAGAGCTGCAAAACGCCGTACAAATCAGCTGGGCTAGACAATCTTGACCCTCTCTTTCTAAAATTATCCGCCGCCATTGTTGCAACCCCTATTACCAGTCTGTTCAACCTCAGAGATCCCTCAGGATTGGAAAGCTTCCGCAGTCATCCCCCTCTTTAAAGGGGGTGACACTCTAGACCCAAACTGTTACAGACCTATATCCATCCTGCCCTGCCTTTCTAAAGTCTTTGAAAGTCAAGTTAACAAACAGATCACTGACCATTTTTGAATCCCACTGTACCTTCTCCGCTGTGCAATCCGGTTTCCGAGCTGGTCATGGGTGCACCTCAGCCACGCTCAAGGTACTAAACGATATCATAACCTGCCATCGAGAAAAGACAGTACTGTGCAGCTGTCTTCATCGACCTGGCCAAGGCTTTCGACTCTGTCAATCACCGTATTCCAATTGGCAGACTCAATAGCCTTGGTTTCTCAAATGACTGCCTCGCCTGGTTCACAAACTACTGTACTTCGCAGACAGAGTTCAAGTGTGTAAAATCGGAGGGCCTGTTGTCCGGACCTCTGGCAGTCTCTATGGGAGTACCACAGGGTTCAATTCTCGAGCCTACTATTTTCTCTGTATATATCAACGATGTCGCTCTTGCTGCGGGTGATTCCCTGATCCACCTTTACGAAGACGACACCATTCTGTATACATCTGGCCCTTCTTTGGACACTGTGTTAACTAACCTCCAAACAAGCTTCAATGCCACACAATCCGTGGCCTCCAACTGCTCTTCAACGCTAACAAAACCAATTGCATGCTTTTCAACCGTTCACTGCCCGCACCGGCCCACACCGGCCCACCTGACTATGATCACTACTCTGGACGGTTCTGACCTAGAATACGTGGATAACTACAAATACCTAGGTGTCTGACTAGACTGTAAACTCTCCTTCCAGACTCATATCAAACATCTCCAATCCAAAATCAAATCTTGAATCGACTTCCTATTTCGCAAAAAAAGCCTCATTCACTCATTCTGCCAAACCTACTCTATTAAAACTGACAATCCGACGATCCTCGACTTCAGCGATGTCATCTACAAAATAGCTTCCAATACTCTACTCAGCAAATTGTATGCAGTCTATCACAGTGACATCCGTTTTGTTACCAAAGCACCTTATACCACCCACCACTGCGACCTATACATACACTAGCCGATACACTAGCCGGCTGGCCCTCGCTACATATTCGTTGCCAGACCCACTGGCTCCAGGTCATCTATAAGTCTAGGTTAAGCTCCGACTTATCTCAGCTCACTGGTCACGTTAACAACATCCACCAG
Organism: Oncorhynchus tshawytscha; assembly: GCF_018296145.1. Taxonomy (NCBI): domain Eukaryota; kingdom Metazoa; phylum Chordata; class Actinopteri; order Salmoniformes; family Salmonidae; genus Oncorhynchus; species Oncorhynchus tshawytscha. Next base: position 70,837,860 of record NC_056430.1, on the reverse strand, counting down.
TAGCACGCGCTCCAGCAGGTATATCTCACTGGTCTTCCCCAGACACCTCTTTTGCCCGCTTTCTTTCCAGTTCTCTGCTGCCAGTGACTGGAACGAATTGCAATAATCGCTGAAGCTGGAGACTTACATTTCCCTCACTAACTTTAAACATCAGCTATCGGAGCAGCTAACCGATCGCTGCAGCTGTACATAGTCCATCTGTAAATAGCCCACCCAATCTACCTACCTCATCCCATATTGTTTTTATTTACTTTGCTGCTCTTTTGCACACCAGTATTTCTACTTGCACATCATCATCTGCTCATCATCATCTGCTCATCTATCACTCCAGTGTTAATCTGCTAAATTGTAATTACTTGCTACTATGGCCTATTTATTGCCATATGTCCTCATATCATTTGCATACACTGTATATAGACTTTCTTTTTTTCTATTGTGTTATTGACTGTACGCTTGTTTATTCCCTCTGTGTTGTTGTTTCTGTCGCACTGCTTTGCTTTATCTTGGCCAGGTCGCAGTTGTAAATGAGAACTTGTTCTCAACTAGCTTACCTGGTTAAATAAAGGTGAAATATTTTTTTTTTTAAATAAAACACATACAATTGAAGTCGGAAGTTCACGTAAACCTTAGCCAAATACATTTAAACTCAATTCACAATTCCTGACATTTAATCAGAGTAAAAATTCCCTGTCTTAGGTCAGTTATGATCACCACTTTTTTTTAAGAATGTGAAATGTCAGAATAATAGTAGAGAGAATTATTTATTTTAGCTTTTATTTCTTTCATCACATTCCTAGTGGGTCAGAAGTTTACATACACTCAATTAGTATTTGGTTGCATTGCCTTTAAATTGTTGAACCTTTTGCGTGTAGGGGGCAGTATTTTCGTTTTTGGCTAAAAATTGTACCCATTTGAAACTGCCTATTTCTCAGCCCCAGAAACTAGAATATGCATATAATTGTCAGATTAGGATAGAAAACACTCTAAAGTTTCCAAAACTGTAAAAATATTGTCTGTGAGTATAACAGAACTGATATTGCAGGCGAAAGCATGAGGAAAATCCAATCAGGAAGTGCCTCTTATTTTGAAACCTCTCTGTTCCTATGCATGCCTATCTTCCATTTAAAGTGATATCAACCATATTCCTTTTCCTATGGCTTCCGTAAGGTGTCAACAGTCTTTAGATATAGTTTCAGGCTTTTATTTTGAAAAATGAGCGTGAAGGATCACATTGCGTAAGTGGATAGGTGGGGGCTCTCAGAGTGAGTTTTGCACAACTGAGTAAAGCCACCATTGTTCCTCCCACTGTTATTGAAAAGCCTACACACTCGGTTGATATATTATTGAATATATATTTTAAAAACAACATGAGGATTGATTATAAAAAACTTTGACATGTTTCTGTGGATATTATGGATATTATTTGGAATATACATCTGCGCTGTTGTGACCGCTCTTTCCTGTGGATTTCTGAAAATAACGCGACAAACAAACATCGGTATTTTGGGTATAAAAATAATCTTTACGGAACAAAAGGAACATTTGTTGTGTAACTGGGAGTCTCGTGAGTGAAAACACCTGAAGATCATCAAAGGTAAACAATTTTTTTGATTGCTTTTCTGATTTTCGTGACCTAGCTACTTAACGCTTAGTGTACATAATGTTATGTTACGCTATCGATAAACTTACACAAATGCTTGGATTGCTTTCTCTGTAAAGCATAATTTCAAAATCTGAGACGACAGGTGGATTAACAAAAGGCTAAACTGTGTTTTCCTATATTGCACTTGTGATTTCATGAATATGAATATTGTTTTGTAATATTATTTGACTGTGGCGCTATGCTATTCAGCGGTTGCTGATGACAAATATCCCGCTACCGGGATGGGTAGCGTCAACAAGTTAACTTGGGTCAAACATTTCGGGTAGCCTTCCACAAGCTTCCCACAATAAGTTGAATTTTGGCACATTCCTCCTGACAGAGCTGGTGTAACTGAGTCAGGTTTGTGGACCCCCTTGCTTGCACATGCTTTTCCAGTTTTCTATAAGATTGATGGGGCTTTGTGATGGCCACTCCAATACCTTGACTTTGTTATCCTTAAGCCATTTTGCCACAACTTTGGAAGTATGCTTGGGGTCCATTTGGAAGACCCATTTGCAACCAAGCTTTAACTTCCTGACTGATGTCTTGAGATGTTGCTTCAATATATCCCCATAATTTTCCTCCTCATGATACCATCTATTTTGTGAAGTGCACCAGTCCCTCCTGCAGCAAAGCACCCCCACAACATGATGCTGCCACCCCTGTGATTCAGGTTGGGATGGTGTTCTTCAGCTTGCAAGCCTCCCCCTTTTTCCTCTAAACATAACGATGGTCATTATGGCCAAACAGTTCTATTTTTGTTTCATTAGAACAGAGGACATTTCTCCAAAAAAGTATGATCTTTGTCCCTATGTGCAGTTGCAAACCTATGTGCAATTGCTTTTTTATGGCAGTTTTGGAACAGTGGCTTCTTCCTTGCTGAGTGGCCTTTTAGGTTATGTCGATATAGGACTTGTTTCCTCCAGCATCTTCACAAGGTACATTGCTGTTGTTCTGGGAACGGTTTGCACCTTTCACACTAAAGTACGTTCATCTCTAGGAGACAGAACGTGTCTCCTTCCTGAGCGGTATGACGGCTGCGTGGTGTCATGGTGTTTATACTTGCGTACTATTGTTTGTACAGATGAACGTATGTGTATAAATGTACGACATTCATGCAATACAACATTGGTAAGGGTACCCCCCTGAAACCAGGGAAATATCCAGTGCAGGCCGACCCTTTCACCCATTTAGCTATGGATTTCATAGACAATGCTGAATGAAAGGTAAGGAAGAGATACTGCCTGGTAATAATTGATCACTTTACCAGGTGGGGTGAAGCATTTCCAACTATGCACTGTGATGCTAAAACAGTAGCAAAAGTTTTGGTAAGATAAATTATTTATAGATTTGGTATAAAGGAAGTTCTCTCCTCAGACAATGGCACCCATTTCATAGGAGATGTGGTTGCACAGGTGGCTGCCCAATTGGGGATAGATCAGAAGTTTGTTTGTATCTACCATCCACAAAGTAACGGGATTACTGAGAGGGCTAATCAAACCATAAAAGGGGGGCTTGCCAAAGTATCTCCCCTTAGTCTTGATGAAAATGCGCAATAGTATAAACCGTGGAACAGGGCTTAGCCCACATGAGCTGTTAGCTGGCCATCCAATGAACGTTCCTTTACACAGACCAATGACTCCAAAACTGACTGACCTGACTGCTCTGGATGATGATTTGAGTAAATATATGAAGAAACTAACCCATGCTGTTAGGTCTTTGTATTCCCAATACAGGAAGTCCCAGGAAGTTCCAGAACAGGGCGACCCAGACAGCCTGCCTGTTGACGTTGGAGAATGGATCAAGCTGAAGGTCCACAAACAAAAATGGAACCACCCCAGATGGATGGGTCCGTACCAGGTCATTGCAGCGACACTCACAGCAGTGAATGTCCAGGAGCGCCAGGGGTGGCACCACCTATCGCACTGTCCCAACCATCATAACAGATAAGAGTGCAGACCCAGATGTTGTTACACATGACCACTATGGTCACATTGTTAATAAAAACAAAACTTGGGGAAAACCTTTAAGGTACATGTTTTTGGTGCTTCTTATTCTGCACCAGCAGTCTCTGGTCGGAGGAATAGAGATCCAGGGGAACCAATTGAAAACCAGTAATCAATGGGTAAACATGGTCCAAAATCTGAGTAGACGAGCCACGCCTAGTGGTGTATGCAGTAGTTTTGAGAAACCCTTAGAGTCAGAGTGAGTTGTTTGGATCAATTGTCGTAGGTGATTGGATTAACAACATCACCTACACCATGCAGGCCCATATGAATGTGACTGTTGCTGGTTTTGCCCTTCTTTCTACTGATGTTCAGAATCTTAAAGCTGTTACAGCCAGGTATAGCCTGGCATTAGACTACATCCTGGATAAGGTGGAGGGATATTGCAGGGCCCTAAATTATTTCCCCCCCACTGAATGTATTAATCAAATCAAATCAAATCAAATTTATTCATATAGCCCTTCGTACATCAGCTGATATCTCAAAGTGCTGTACAGAAACCCAGCCTAAAACCCCAAACAGCAAGCAATGCAGGTGTAGAAGCACGGTGGCTAGGAAAAACTCCCTAGAAAGGCCAAAACCTAGGAAGAAACCTAGAGAGCAACCAGGCTATGTGGGGTGGCCAGTCCTCTTCTGGCTGTGCCGGGTGGAGATTATAACAGAACATGGCCAAGATGTTCAAATGTTCATAAATGACCAGCATGGTCGAATAATAATAAGGCAGAACAGTTGAAACTGGAGCAGCAGCACAGTCAGGTGGAAGTTGAAACTGGAGCAAGCGGCATGGCCAGGTGGACTGGGGACAGCAAGGAGTCATCATGTCAGGTAGTCCTGGGGCATGGTCCTAGGGCTCAGGTCAGTTGAAACTGGAACAGCAGCATGGCCAGGTGGACTGGGGACAGCAAGGAGTCATCATGTCAGGTAGTCCTGGAGCTCAGGTCCTAGGGCTCGGGTCCTCCGAGAGAGAGAAAGAAAGAGAGAAGGAGAGAATTAGAGAACGCACACTTAGATTCACACAGGACACCGAATAGGACAGGAGAAGTACTCCAGATATAACAAACTGACCCCAGCCCCCGACACATAAACTACTGCAGCATAAATACTGGAGGCTGAGACAGGAGGGGTCAGGAGACACTGTGGCCCCATCCGAGGTCACCCCGGACAGGGCCAAACAGGAAGGATATAACCCCACCCACTTTGCCAAAGCACAGCCCCCACACCACTAGAGGGATATCTTCAACCACCAACTTACCATCCTGAGACAAGGCTGAGTATAGCCCACAAAGATCTCCGCCACGGCACAACCCAAGGGGGGCGCCAACCCAGACAGGATGACCACAACAGTGAATCAACCCACTCAGGTGACGCACCCCCTCCAGGGACGGCATGAGAGAGCCCCAGTAAGCCAGTGACCCAGCCCCTGTAATAGGGTTAGAGGCAGAGAATCCCAGTGGAAAGAGGGGAACCGGCCAGGCAGAGACAGCAAGGGCGGTTCGTTGCTCCAGAGCCTTTCCGTTCACCTTCCCACTCCTGGGCCAGACTACACTCAATCATATGACCCACTGAAGAGATGAGTCTTCAGTAAAGACTTAAAGGTTGAGACCGAGTTTGCGTCTCTGACATGGGTAGGCAGACCGTTCCATAAAAATGGAGCTCTATAGGAGAAAGCCCTGCCTCCAGCTGTTTGCTTAGAAATTCTAGGGACAATTAGGAGGCCTGCGTCTTGTGACCGTAGCGTACGTGTAGGTATGTACGGCAGGACCAAATCAGAGAGATAGGTAGGAGCAAGCCCATGTAATGCTTTGTAGGTTAGCAGTAAAACCTTGAAATCAGCCCTTGCTTTGACAGGAAGCCAGTGTAGAGAGGCTAGCACTGGAGTAATATGATCAAATTTTTTGGTTCTAGTCAGGATTCTAGCAGCCGTATTTAGCACTAACTGAAGTTTATTTAGTGCTTTATCCGGGTAGCCGGAAAATAGAGCATTGCAGTAGTCTAACCTAGAAGTGACAAAAGCATGGATTAATTTTTCTGCATCATTTTTGGACAGAAAGTTTCTGATTTTTGCAATGTCACGTAGATGGAAAAAGATGTCCTTGAAATGGTCTTGATATGTTCTTCAAAAGAGAGATCAGGGTCCAGAGTAACGCCGAGGTCCTTCACAGTTTTATTTGAGACGACTGTACAACCATTAAGATTAATTGTCAGATTCAACAGAATATCTCTTTGTTTCTTGGGACCTAGAACAAGCATCTCTGTTTTGTCCGAGTTTAATAGTAGAAAGTTTGCAGCCATCCACTTCCTTATGTCTGAAACACATGCTTCTAGCGAGGGCAATTTTGGGGCTTCACCATGTTTCATTGAAATGTACAGCTGTGTGTCATCCGCATAGCAGTGAAAGTTTACATTATGTTTTCGAATAACATCCCCAAGAGGTAAAATATATAGTGAGAACAATAGTGGTCCTAAAACGGAACCTTGAGGAACACCGAAATTTACAGTTGATTTGTCAGAGGACAAACCATTCACAGAGACAAACTGATATCTTTCCGACAGATAAGATCTAAACCAGGCCAGAACTTGTCCGTGTAGACCAATTTGGGTTTCCAATCTCTCCAAAAGAATGTGGTGATCGATGGTATCAAAAGCGGCACTAAGGTCTAGGAGCACGAGGACAGATGCAGAGCCTCGGTCCGATGCCATTAAAATGTCATTTACCACCTTCACAAGTGCCGTCTCAGTGCTATGATGGGGTCTAAAACCAGACTGAAGCATTTCGTATACATTGTTTGTCTTCAGGAAGGCAGTGAGTTGCTGAGCAACAGCCTTCTCTAAAATTTTTGAGAGGAATGGAAGATTCGATATAGGCCGATAGTTTTTATATTTTCTGGGTCAAGGTTTGGCTTTTTCAAGAGAGGCTTTATTACTGCCACTTTTAGTGAGTTTGGTACACATCCAGTGGATAGAGAGCCGTTTATTATGTTCAACATAGGAGGGCCAAGCACAGGAAGCAGCTCTTTCAGTAGTTTAGTTGGAATAGGGTCCAGTATGCAGCTTGAAGGTTTAGAGGCCATGATTATTTTCATCATTGTGTCAAGAGATATAGTACTAAAACACTTGAGCGTCTCTCTTGATCCTAGGTCCTGGCAGAGTTGTGCAGACTCAGGACAACTGAGGTTTGGAGGAATACGCAGGTTTAAAGAAGAGTCCGTAATTTGCTTTCTAATAATCATAATCTTTTCCTCAAAGAAGTTCATGAATTTATCACTGCTAAAGTGAAAGTCATCCTCTCTTGGGGAATGCTGCTTTTTAGTTACTTTGCGACAGTATCAAAAGGAATTTCGGATTGTTCTTATATTCCTCAATTAAGTTAGAAAAATAGGATGATCGAGCAGCAGTAAGGGCTCTTCGGTACTGCACGGTACTGTCTTTCCAAGCTAGTCGGAAGACTTCCAGTTTGGTGTGGCGCCATTTCCGTTCCAATTTTCTGGAAGCTTGCTTCAGAGCTCGGGTATTTTCTGTGTACCAGGGAGCTAGTTTCTTATGAGAATTTTTTTAGTTTTTAGGGGTGCAACTGCATCTAGGGTATTGCGCAAGGTTAAATTGAGATCCTCAGTTAGGTGGTTAACTGATTTTTGTCCTCTGGCGTCCTTGGGTAGGCAGAGGGAGTCTGGAAGGGCATCAAGGAATCTTTGTGTTGTCTGTGAATTTATAGCACGACTTTTGATGTTCCTTGGTTGGGGTCTGAGCAGATTATTTGTTGCAATTGCAAACGTAATAAAATGGTGGTCCGATAGTCCAGGATTATGAGGAAAAACATTAAGATCCACCACATTTATTCCATGGGACAAAACTAGGTCCAGCGTATGACTGTGACAGTGAGTGGGTCCAGAGACATGTTGGACAAAACCCACTGAGTCGATGATGGCTCCGAAAGCCTTTTGGAGTGGGTCTGTGGACTTTTCCATGTGAATATTAAAGTCACCAAAGATTAGAATATTATCTGCTATGACTACAAGGTCCGATAGGAATTCAGGGAACTCAGTGAGAAACGCTGTATATGGCCCAGGAGGCCTGTAAACAGTAGCTATAAAAAGTGATTGAGTAGGCTGCATAGATTTCATGACTAGAAGCTCAAAAGACGAAAACGTCATTTTTTTTTTTGTAAATTGAAATTTGCTATCGTAAATGTTAGCAACCCCTCCGCCTTTGCGGGATGCACGGGGGATATGGTCACTAGTGTAGCCAGGAGGTGAGGCCTCATTTAAAACAGTAAATTCATCAGGCTTAAGCCATGTTTCAGTCAGGCCAATCACATCAAGATTATGATCAGTGATTAGTTCATTGACTATAATTGCCTTTGAAGTAAGGGATTATGCTTCTCCCTGACTCCTCTGATAATATGACAGATTTTGAAAGAATTAACACAGTTGGCTGACACCTAGACCCCCACAGGATGAGACTCCTGGTTCCTGTTTGGGTGGTAGAAAGATAAACTAGGACATTTTGGATTTAAGTTGTTTTCCATTTTAGTCCCATTATTGGCCCCCGTGCTTGTTCTGCTGATTTGCATTTGTGCATTCTGTGAAGCTGGCAAATGTGTACTTCATAAGGATATGCCAGGCATGCTTATGCTTCATGTTCCTCATCCCCCAGACCCTTGTTTCTATCCTCAATCTCCTGAGGATCGCTTGTAATCTAATGCAACTTTTATGGACAAATCTTATAATAACTATGCTTGAGTTGCTTTGCTTTTGTTGAGGCCTGATGGCCTCAAAGGGGGGAAGGAAGCGGGTTAAACCAAGGCCTCATACCTTTTAAAGGGTTAATACATTGTGTTATGATAAACTGTAAGTTCTCCTCGTCAGGAGACCTCTGTGTGTGTGTTAAAACCTGTTTGAGTGTTGTGACCTTCAGACACTATCAGAACGTTCAGACTCCTCTTGTCTGGAACCCACCGTGGTTATCTGGTTTTCTGAGAACACAAGGCTGCCACAGACCTGATGAAACCAGCCACCTGTCAGAAGATGCTTAGCCTCGTTCATCCTTGTTATGACTCTATACTTGTGATGAAAGGTCAAGTTTTGGTCAAACCCATTTCTGAGCTTTTAATTGCTGATAAGATGGTTGCTGCTGTCAGGGGATGGTTAGATATATTAAAATGTTGTTGCCAAGGAAACTCACGCAATGAGGATTGGGAGAGGCTATATGAGTTACAGGATATCTTAGACATTTTGCAGAACTTGGGGAGAACTATCATATACTGTTATACTGTACTCTGTACCAACTTCTGCTTACAATTGTATTACTAAAGGAATATTGTACAGTAGAGTCTGTGTTTCCTTACCATTACTAATGTACAGTAGATGTCAGAAGTTTACATACACTGAGGTTGGAATCATTAAAACTAATTTTCAACCATTCAACAAATGTCTTGTTAACAAACTAGTTTTGGCAAGTCGGTTAGGGCATCTACTTTGTGTATGGCCTATTTATTTCCTTAACTTACCTCATTTGCACTCACTGTATATAGACTTTTTGTTTTCTTTTGTTCTACTGTTCTATTGACTGTATGTTTTGTTTATTCCTTGTGTAACTCTGTGTTGTTGTATGTGTCGAATTGCTACGCTTTATCTTGGCCAGGTCGCAGTTGCAAATGAGAACTTGTTCTCAACTAGCTTACCTGGTTAAATAAAGGTGAAATAAAAAATAAATAAATATGACACAAGTAATTTTTCCAACAAATGTTTACAGACAGATTATTTCACTTATAACTCACTGTATCACAATTCCAGTGGGTCAGAAGTTCACATACACTAAGTTGACTCTTCCTTTAAACAGCCTGGAAAATTCCAGAAAATTATGTCATGGCTTTAAAAGCTTCTGATAGTCTAATTGGCATCATTTGCGTCAACCTGCACCTGTACCTGTGGATATAAGGCCTACTTTCAACCTCAGTGCCTCTTTGCTTGACATCATGGGAAAATCAAAAGAAATCAGCCAAGACCTCAGAAAAAAAAGATTGGAGACCTCCACAGGTCTGGATCATCCTTGGGAGCAATTTCCAAACTCCTGAAGGTACCACGTTCATCTGTACAAACAATAGTACGCAAGTATAAACACCATGGGACCACGCAGCCATCATACCGTTCAGGAAGGAGACGAACGTCTAGAGATTAACGTACTTTGGTGCGAGAAGTACAAATCAATCCTAGAACAACAGCAAAGGACCTTGTGAAGATGCTGGAAGAAACGGGTACAAAGTATCTATATCCACAGTAAAACGAGTCCTATATCGACATAACTTAAAAGGCCGCTCAGCAAGGAAGAAGCCACTGTTCCAAAACCGCCATAAAAAAAGCCAGACTTGCAACTGCACATGGGGACAAAGATCGTACTTTTTGGAGAAATGTCCCCTGAGCTGATAAAACAAAAATAGAACTGTTTGGCCATAATGACCATTGTTATGTTTAGAGGAAAAAGAGGGAGGCTTGCAAGCCGAAGAACACCATCCCAACCGTGAAGCACAAAGGTGGCAGCATCATGTTGTGGGGATGCTTTGCTGTTGTACAGACTGGTGCACTTCACAAAATAGATGGCATCACGAGGAGGGAAATTATGGGGATATATTGAATATATTGAAGCAACATCTCAATACATCAGTCAGAAAGTTAAAGATTGGTCGCAAATGGGTCTTCCAAATGGACAATGACCCCAAGCATGCTTCCAAAGTTGTGGCAAAATGGCTTAAGGACAACAAAGTCAAGGTATTGGAGTGGCCATCACAAAGCCCTGTCCTCAGTCCTATATAAAATGTGTGGACAGAACTAAAAAAGCGTGAGCGAGCAAGGAGGCCTACAAACCTGATTCAGTTACACCAGCTCTGTCAGGAGGAATGGGCCAAAATTCACCCAACTTATTGTGGGTAGCTTGTGGAAGGCTACCCAAAATGTTTGACCCAAGTTAAACAATTTAAAGGCAATAATACCAAACACTAATTGAGTGCCTCTAATCTTCTGACCCACTAGGAATGTCATGAAAGAAAGAAAGGCTGAAATAAATAATTATTTCTACTATTATTTTATATATATATTTCATAAAATGTGAAATGTTGATCCTAACTGATCTAAGACAGAATTGTTACTCTGACTAAATGTCAGGAATTGTGAAAAAAATGTCATCCTAGTAAAAATTCCCTGAAAGCCAGGGTACGATGAGCACCAGGATGACAGGTAAGCCTGGAGGAGTGAGCCCATTTCAGGACCTGAAGCCGAATCAGGAACGGACATCCAGTTAGCCGGGCCCCCCTCCAGAGTCCGGCTGGGAAAGTTGTGCCTTGCGGACCAAAACCTCAATACCCCAAACAACCGAAGACTCCAAACATGAGGCAGGGAGGATGGTCTCAGCCTCAGAGGGAGTGGCTGTGGAACTGTACAGGCGGGACAGAGTGTCCGGCTTCACGTTTTTGGACCATGGGCGGTAGGAGATGGTGAAATCGAACCTGGTAAATAACAAGGCCCAACAAGCTTTCCTTGGGTTGAGGCACTTGGCAGTGCGGAGGTATTCTAAATTCTTATGGTCCGTCCATACCAAAAATGGATGTTCCGCCCCTTCCAGGCAGTTTCTCCACTCCTCCAGAGCCACCTTAACCACTAGGAGTTCCCGGTTCCCGTCATAGTTCCTCTCCGCAGGGTTGAGACGATGGGACATGAAGGCACAGGGATGAAGCTTTTGGTCCTGGACGGATCGCTGGGAGAGGACGCCCCCTACTCCCACGTCAGAAGCGTCAACCTCAACCACAAACTGACGAGTCGGGTTCTGATGGATGAGGATGGAGGCAGTAGTGAATCGCTGCTTTAGATCCCCAAAAGCCTTGTCCGCTGCTGGCGACCATGTGAACGGTACCTTGGGAGAGGTGAGTCCGGAGAGGGAAGCTGTCAGGTTGCCGTAGCCCCGAACGAAACAGCGGTAGAAATTAGCAAACCCCAGAAACTATTGTAGCTGCACCCTGGACGTGGGCTGGGGCCAATCCACCACCGCTCTCACCTTTTCCGGATCCATCTGAACATTCCATTCAGTGATGATGTATCCCAGAAAGGAAATAGTGGAGCGTTGGAATTCACACTTTTACAAACAACTGATTTTCCAGGAGGCACTGAAGAAACTGTCGAACGTGGAGAACGTGTTCCTGGGCAGAACGAGAGAGAACCAGGATGTCGTTGAGGTAGACAAATGTGATTCAACATATCCCGGAGCACATCATTGACCAGGACCTGGAAGACAATGGGCACATTGGTGAGTCCAAACAGCATGACCAGGTACTCATACTCAGTGTCCACTGGCAGTATTGAAAGCCGTCTTCCACGCGTCTCCTTAGCGTATCCACACCAGGTGGTAGGCATTCTGATGGTCCAGTTTAAAAAAGATGGTTGCCCCCTGGAGAGGTTCGAAAGCCGAGGAGAGGAGTAGTAGAGGGTAACCATTTTTGATCATAATGTCATTGAGGCCCTGGTAATCAATACATGGATGCAGGGTCTTGTCCTTCTTCCCTACAAAGAAGAATCATGCGCCAGCAGGAGAAGCAAGGACGAATGTTCCCAATGTCCAGAGAGTCCTCAATGTACTCCATGGCCTTGGTCTCGGGACAAGACAGGGAATATAGCCGTCCTCAAGGCGGTGTGATGCCCGGGAGGAGGTCAATAGCACAATCGTAAGGACGATGTGGAATAAGGGCGGTAGCACGAGCCTTGCTGAAAATTTCCAGGAGATCAGGGTACTCTGCGGGAACGGCCGTACTCAACCCTGGATGCAGACGTTCCGAGGAAGAGGCAATGTGAATGGCAGAATGGGAACCAACCCAGGATTGAGCCCGTGGTCCAGTTAATATCGGGGTTGTGCTTCTGGAGCCAAGAACATCCCAAAACAACAGGGGTGTGGGGAGACTCAGTGAGGAGAAGGTGTATTGACTCACTGTCGTTTCCAGATACCCGCACTTTAATGGCAACTGTGCTGTGAGTGATTCTTCCAATGGAGCGGCCGTCCAGTGCCCTGGCATCCATGGGAACGGAGAGGGGTTGAGTAGGGATACTTAGTTCCAATACCATGGTAGCGTCCATGAAACTCTCATCTGCCTCAGAGTCAATGAGCACCTGGAGAGACTTAGACTGGTCTCCCACAGAAAGATCACATAAAAAGGAGTTTGGGTAATGGGAATTAGAGAGTTCCCAGTCAGGATCACCAGTGTACTTGTACCTACTAAGGATTCAGGTCTCTTCACTGGGCAGGTGGCTATGTACTGCCCTACAGCACCACAATACAGACAACTATTGGAGTGTAGCCTGCGTGAACGTTCCCCAGGCGATAATCTAGCTCTTCCCAGTTGCATAGGTTCCGGTGTATCCAACTCACCCGTCGTCGATGATTCTCGAGGGAGCTCGGGTGGCGTCAGATCCTCTCGGAAAAGCAGCCTTCGGGGACTTCCGGATTCCTTCGGTGGTGAGCGAGCCGAGAGTGATCTAGGCCAGACCTCCTCTCACTCCTCTCACGTAGACGTCCATCAATCCTAATGGTGAGGGAAATCAGGGAATCGAGGTCCCCCGGTAACTCCCGAGCAGCTAGCTCATCTTTAATCACCTCTGATCATCCGTGAAGGAAGGTATCAAATAAGGACTCCGGATTCCAGGCACTCTCAGCGGCCAACATGCGAAAGTCTACAGCGTAGTCTGCCACACTACGGGAGTCTTGACGTAGTTCAAGTAGTTTTCGGGCCACCTCTCTCCCGGATACCGGAGAATCAAAAACCTTCCTCACCTCTGCCTCGAAGTCTTCCAGAGCACGACAAATAGCGGATTGTTGCTCCCAAACTTCCATAGCCCAGGAGAGCACCCTTCCCGACATTAGCGTAATAATATACGCTATCTTCGTCCGATCCGAAGGGAACAAATATGGCTGCAGCTCAAAAATAAGGGAGCACTGAGAAAGAAAACCCTGGCGGGTTCCAGGATCCCCAGAATATCGCTCCGGTGGAGGTAAGCAGAGTTTTCATGGAGTCGGGGAAGGTTGTACAAACTCACCACTCACAGGGAAAAGGTTTCTGAATGGTTGGGGGTTCTCAGAGGTGGTAGGCTGCCTATGAGCTAACTCCCTGATTTGCTGAATAATAGCCTTAAATCTGATATTTATTGTAATCCAAGGGGCAGGCAAGCGAAAGATCGTGGACAGGCAAAAGATCATAAGAAGTTCAGAGTGGCAGGCAGGCTCGAGGTCAGGGCAAGCAGTATGGTCAGGCAGGATCTTATGTTGGTTTGACCATAAGCTTCTCTCTATCGCAGTACTAGTCTGGTATTTCTCTATGGCTAGTGGAGAGGCAGACAGCACCAGCTCACCTCCTCCAGGTCAATAAGAAAGTGACAAGCAGAGTTTGAGGATTACGAGAGGATAGCGGAGGGGTCAGTAGCTGTGTTCTGGTTCTGATTAGCTCTCCTACCTGATTAAATTACCATTCTGGAGAAAAAAAAGGACAAATAAAATTGGATGAACGGAAGGAGGGAGGGAGGGGAAAAGAAGAGAGGCTGTTTGTTTTCTCAGCTGGGTCTGGTTCTGGTGGACCTGGATCTCAAGCAGCCCTCTGGCCTGGGTTCACACATACACACACACACACACACACAAGCACACACAGTTTTATGAAAATAGTTTTCGTCGAGGGGGTAGGCCGAAAGAGTCAAAAGATTGGGTCTGCTCACTCAACCCCTCTCCCCCCTCTCTCTCACTCCTCTACTCCTCACTCCCATCTCCTCCTCTCTCCCCCTCTCTCTCTTATTCTCTCTCTCTCTCACCCACCTTCCCTCCTTCCACTACTTCTCTCTCTCTCTCCCCCTCTCTCCCTCCCTCTCTCCCTGCTGCAGCCAGAAGCCCCCAGGGCTGGCCTTCTCCTCTCAGTCCTGTCTGGCCCTGTCAGGGTAACCTGATCGCGGCGGCTTCTGACACAATCCAGACCGCCCGTAGCCCCTGCCCAACACTTTCACCGCCAGATCCAGACAGTTAAACAACCAGATTACTACCACATGTTCCCAGCCCAGCCACAACCCTCCACCCTCCGCCCCCAGCCTCTGGCCCAGGCCAAAGACCCCCAGAGCAGAACAGTGCATGCAGAGCAGAGCGGTGCCGGGGCAGGGTTACAGAGCAGAGCGGTGCCGGGGCAGGGTTACAGACCAGAGCGGTGCCAGGTCAGGGTTACAGAGCAGAGCAGGACAGGAAGGGTTACAGAGCAGAACGGTGCCGGGGCAGGGTTACAGACGAGAGCGGTGCCGGGACAGGGTTACAGACCAGAGCGGTGCCAGGACAGGGTTACAGAGCAGAGCAGGACAGGGTTACAGAGCAGAGTAGGACAGGGTTACAGAGCAGAGCAGGACAGGGTTACAGAGCAGAGCAGGACAGGGTTACAGAGCAGAGCAGGACAGGGTTACAGAGCAGAGTGGTGCCGGGGCAGGGTTACAGACCAGAGCGGTGCCAGGACAGGGTTACAGAGCAGAGCAGGACAGGATTACAGAGCAGAGTGGTGCCAGGACAGGGTTACAGAGCAGAGCGGTACCGGGACAGAGTTACAGACCAGAGCGGTGCCAGGACAGGGTTACAGACCAGAGCAGTGCCAGGACAGGGTTACACACCAGAGCGGTGCCAGGACAGGGTTACAGAGCAGAGCGGTGCCAGGACAGGGTTACAGAGCAGAGTGGTGCCAGGACAGGATTACAGAGCAGAGTGGTACCGGGACAGGGTTACAGAGCAGAGTGGTGCCAGGACAGGGTTACAGAGCAGAGTGGTGCCAGGACAGGGTTACAGAGCAGAGTGGTACTGGGACAAGGTTACAGAGCAGAGCGGTGCCAGGACAGGGTTACAGAGCAGAGCGGTGCCAGGTCAGGGTTACAGAGCAGAGCGGTGACCGGGACAGGATTACAGAGCAGAGTGGTACCGGGACAGGGTTACAGAGCAGAGTGGTGCCAGGACAGGGTTACAGAGCAGAGTGGTGCCAGGACAGGGTTACAGAGCAGAGTGGTACTGGGACAAGGTTACAGAGCAGAGCGGTGCCAGGACAGGGTTACAGAGCAGAGCGGTGCCAGGTCAGGGTTACAGAGCAGAGCGGTGCCGGGACAGGATTACAGAGCAGAGTGGTGCCAGGACAGGGTTACAGAGCAGAGCGGTACCGGGACAGAGTTACAGACCAGAGCGGTGCCAGGACAGGTTACAGAGCGGTACCGGGACAGAGTCTGAGCAGATACCAGGACAGGGTTACAGAGCAGAGCAGGACAGGGTTACAGACCAGAGTGGTGCCAGGACAGGGTTACAGAGCAGAGTGGTACCGGGACAGGGTTACAGAGCAGAGTGGTGCCAGGACAGGGTTACAGAACAGAGTGGTGCCAGGACAGGGTTACAGAGCAGAGTGGTACTGGGACAAGGTTACAGAGCAGAGCGGTGCCAGGACAGGGTTACAGAGCAGAGCGGTGCCAGGACAGGGTTACACACCAGAGCGGTGCCGAGACAAGGTTACAGAGCAGAGTGGTGCCAGGTCAGGATTACAGAGCAGAGCGGTGCCAGGACAGGATTACAGAGCAGAGCGGTGCCAGGACAGGATTACAGAGCAGAGCGGTGCCAGGACAGGATTACAGAGCAGAGAGGTGCCAGGACAGGGTTACAGAGCAGAGTGGTGCCAGGACAGGGTTACAGAGCAGAGCAGGACAGGGTTACAGACCAGAGTGGTGCCAGGACAGGGTTACAGAGCAGAGTAGTACCGGGACAGGGTTACAGAGCAGAGCAGGACAGGGTTACAGACCAGAGTGGTGCCAGGACAGGGTTACAGAGCAGAGTGGTACTGGGACAAGGTTACAGAGCAGAGCGGTGCCAGGACAGGGTTACAGAGCAGAGCGGTGCCAGGACAGGGTTACAGAGCAGAGTGGTGCCAGGACAGGATTACAGAGCAGAGTGGTGCCAGGACAGGGTTACAGAGCAGAGCGGTGCCAGGACAGGGTTACAGAGCAGAGCGGTGCCAGGACAGGGTTACAGAGCAGAGTGGTGCCAGGTCAGGATTACAGAGCAGAGCGGTGCCAGGACAGGATTACAGAGCACAGCGGTGCCAGGACAGGATTACAGAGCAGAGCGGTGCCAGGACTGGATTACAGAGCAGGAGGTGCCAGGACAGGGTTACAGAGCAGAGTGGTGCCAGGACAGGATTACAGAGCAGAGCGGTGCCAGGACAGGATTACAGAGCAGAGCGGTGCCAGGACAGGATTACAGAGCAGAGTGGTGCCAGGACAGGGTTACATAGCAGAGTGGTGCCAGGACAGGGTTACAGAGCAGAGTGGTACCGGGACAGGGTTACAGAGCAGAGCAGGATAGGGTTACAGACCTGAGTGGTGCCGGGACAGTGTTACAAAGCAGAGTGGTGCCAGGACAGGGTTACAGAGCAGAGTGGTGCCCGGGACAGGGTTACAGAGCAGAGTGGTGCCGGGACAGGGTTACAGAGCAGAGTGGTGCCGGGACAGGGTTACAGAGCAGAGCGGTGCCCGGAACAGGATTACAGAGCTGATTGGTGCCAGGACAGGGTTACAGAGCAGAGTGATACCAGGACAGGGTTACAGAGCAGAGCGGTGCCATGACAGGGTTACAGAGCAGAGTGGTGCCAGGACAGGGTTACAGAGCAGAGTGGTACCAGGCCAGGGTTACAGAGCAGAGTGGTGCCAGGACAGGGTTACAAACCAGAGCGGTGCCAGGACAGGGTTGCAGAGCAGAGTGGGACAGGGTTACAGAGCAGAGTGGTACCAGGACAGGGTTACAGAGCAGAGCAGGACAGGGTTACAGACCAGAGTGGTGCCAGGACAGGGTTACAGAGCAGAGTGGTACCGGGACAGGGTTACAGAGCAGAGCAGGACAGGGTTACAGACCAGAGTGGTGCCAGGACAGGGTTACAGAGCAGAGTGGTACTGGGACAAGGTTACAGAGCAGAGCGGTGCCAGGACAGGGTTACAGAGCAGAGCGGTGCCAGGACAGGGTTACAGAGCAGAGCGGTGCCGGGACAGGATTACAGAGCAGAGTGGTGCCAGGACAGGGTTACAGAGCAGAGTGGTACCGGGACAGCGTTACAGAGCAGAGCGGTGCCAGGACAGGGTTACAGAGCAGAGCGGGACAGGGTTACAGAGCAGAGTGGTGCCAGGACAGGGTTACAGGCAGAGTGGTACCGGGACAGGGTTACAGAGCAGAGCGGTGCCAGGACAGGGTTACAGAGCAGAGTGGTGCCAGGACAGGGTTACAGAGCAGAGTGGTGCCAGGACAGGGTTACAGAGCAGAGCGGTACCGGGACAGAGTTATAGACCAGAGCGGTGCCAGGACAGGGTTACACACCATAGCGGTGCCAGGACAGGGTTAAAGGCCAGAGCGGTGCCAGGACAGGATTACAGAGCAGAGCGGTACCGGGACAGGGTTACAGAGCAGAGTGATGCCAGGACAGGGTTACAGAGCAGAGTGATACCAGGACAGGGTTACAGAGCAGAGCAGGACAGGGTTATAGAGCAGAGTGGTGCCAGGACAGGGTTACAGAGCAGAGTGGTACCGGGACAGGGTTACAGAGCAGAGCAGGACAGGGTTACAGAGCAGAGTGGTGCCAGGACAGGGTTACAGAGCAGAGTGGTACTGGGACAAGGTTACAGAGCAGAGCGGTGCCAGGACAGGGTTACAGAGCAGAGCGGTGCCAGGACAGGGTTACAGAGCAGAGTGGTGCCGGGACAGGGTTACAGAGCAGAGTGGTGCCAGGACAGGGTTACAGAGCAGAGTGGTACGGGACAGGGTTACAGAGCAGAGCGGTGCCAGGACAGGGTTACAGAGCAGAGCGGGACAGGGTTACAGAGCAGAGTGGTGCCAGGACAGGGTTACAGAGCAGAGTGGTACGGGACAGGGTTACAGAGCAGAGCGGTGCCAGGACAGGGTTACAGAGCAGAGTGGTGCCAGGACAGGGTTACAGAGCAGAGTGGTGCCAGGACAGGGTTACAGAGCAGAGCGGTGCCGGGACAGGGTTACAGACCAGAGCGGTGCCAGGACAGGGTTACAGGAGCAGTGCCAGGACAGGGTTACACACCAGAGCGGTGCCAGGACAGGGTTGCAGGCCAGAGCGGTGCCAGGACAGGATTACAGAGCAGAGCGGTGCCAGGACAGGGTTACAGAGCAGAGTGGTGCCAGGACAGGGTTACAGAGCAGAGTGATACCAGGACAGGGTTACAGAGCAGAGCAGGGTGCCAGGACAGGGTTACAGAGCAGAGTGGTGCCAGGACAGGGTTACAGAGCAGAGTGGTGCCAGGACAGGGTTACAGAGCAGAGTGGTGCCAGGACAGGGTTACAAACCAGAGCGGTGCCGGGACAAGGGTTACAGAGCAGAGTGGGACAGGAGAGGGTTACAGAGCAGAGTGGTGCCAGGACAGGATTACAGAGCAGAGCGGTGCCAGGACAGGATTACAGAGCAGAGCGGTGCCAGGACAGGACAGGATTACAGAGCAGAGAGGTGCCAGGACAGGGTTACAGAGCAGAGTGGTGCCAGGACAGGGTTACAGAGCAGAGCGGTGCCAGGACAGGATTACAGAGGCAGAGCGGTGCCAGGACAGGGTTACAGAGCAGAGTGGTGCCAGGACAGGGTTACAGAGCAGAGTGGTGCCAGGACAGGGTTAAAGAGCAGAGTGGTGCCAGGACAGGGTTACAGAGCAGAGTGGTACCGGGACAGGGTTACAGAGCAGAGCAGGATAGGGTTACAGACCTAGGTGGTGCCGGGACAGTGTTACAGAGCAGAGTGGTGCCAGGACAGGGTTACAGAGCAGAGTGGTGCCAGGACAGGGTTACAGAGCAGAGTGGTGCCGGGACAGGGTTACAGAGCAGAGCGGTGCCCGGAACAGGATTACAGAGCAGATTGGTGCCAGGACAGGGTTACAGAGCAGAGTGATACCAGGACAGGGTTACAGAGCAGAGCGGTGCCATGACAGGGTTACAGAGCAGAGTGGTGCCAGGACAGGGTTACAGAGCAGAGTGGTGCCAGGACAGGGTTACAAACCAGAGCGGTGCCGGGACAGGGTTGCAGAGCAGAGTGGGACAGGGTTACAGAGCAGAGTGATACCAGGACAGGGTTACAGAGCAGAGCAGGACAGGGTTACAGACCAGAGTGGTGCCAGGACAGGGTTACAGAGCAGAGTGGTACCGGGACAGGGTTACAGAGCAGAGTGGTGCCAGGACAGGGTTACAGAGCAGAGTGGTGCCAGGACAGGGTTACAGAGCAGAGTGGTACTGGGACAAGGTTACAGAGCAGAGCGGTGCCAGGACAGGGTTACAGAGCAGAGTGGTGCCAGGACAGGGTTACAGAGCAGAGCGGTGCCGGGACAGGATTACAGAGCAGAGTGGTGCCAGGACAGGGTTACAGAGCAGAGCGGTACCGGGACAGAGTTACAGACCAGAGCGGTGCCAGGACAGGGTTACAGACCAGAGCAGTGCCAGGACAGGGTTACACACCAGAGCGGTGCCAGGACAGGGTTACAGGCCAGAGCGGTGCCAGGACAGGATTACAGAGCAGAGCGGTACCAGGACAGGGTTACAGAGCAGAGTGATGCCAGGACAGGGTTACAGAGCAGAGTGATACCGGGACAGGGTTACAGAGCAGAGTGGTGCCCGGGACAGGGTTACAGAGCAGAGCGGTGCCGGAACAGGATTACAGAGCAGATTGGTGCCAGGACAGGGTTACAGAGCAGAGTGGTGCCATGACAGGGTTACAGAGCAGAGTGGTGCCAGGACAGGGTTACAGAGCAGAGTGGTGCCAGGACAGGGTTACAAACCAGAGCGGTGCCGGGACAGGGTTGCAGAGCAGAGTGGGACAGGGTTACAGAGCAGAGTGATACCAGGACAGGGTTACAGAGCAGAGCAGGACAGGGTTACAGACCAGAGTGGTGCCAGGACAGGGTTACAGAGCAGAGTGGTACCGGGACAGGGTTACAGAGCAGAGTGGTGCCAGGACAGGGTTACAGAGCAGAGTGGTGCCAGGACAGGGTTACAGAGCAGAGTGGTACTGGGACAAGGTTACAGAGCAGAGCGGTGCCAGGACAGGGTTACAGAGCAGAGCGGTGCCAGGACAGGGTTACACACCAGAGCGGTGCCGGGACAAGTTTACAGAGCAGAGTGGGACAGGAGAGGGTTACAGAGCAGAGTGGTGCCAGGTCAGGATTACAGAGCAGAGCGGTGCCAGGACAGGATTACAGAGCAGAGCGGTGCCAGGACAGGATTACAGAGCAGAGCGGTGCCAGGACAGGATTACAGAGCAGAGAGGTGCCAGGACAGGGTTACAGAGCAGAGTGGTGCCAGGACAGGGTTACAGAGCAGAGCAGTGCCAGGACAGTGTTACAGAGCAGAGTGGTGCCAGGACAGGGTTACAGAGCACAGTGGTGCCGGGACAGGGTTACAGAGAAGAGTGGTACCAGGACAGGGTTACAGAGAAGAGTGGTACCGGGACAGGGTTACAGAGCAGAGTGGTGCCAGGACAGGATTACAGAGCAGAGTGGTGCCAGGACAGGGTTACAGAGCAGAGCGGTGCCAGGACAGGGTTACAGAGCAGAGCGGTGCCAGGACAGGGTTACAGAGCAGAGTGGTGCCAGGTCAGGATTACAGAGCAGAGCGGTGCCAGGACAGGATTACAGAGCACAGCGGTGCCCGGACAGGATTACAGAGCAGAGCGGTGCCGGGACAGGGTTGCAGAGCAGAGTGCCAGGACAGGGTTACAGAGCAGAGTGATACCAGGACAGGGTTACAGAGCAGAGCAGGACAGGGTTACAGACCAGAGTGGTGCCAGGACAGGGTTACAGAGCAGAGTGGTACCAGGACAGGGTTACAGAGCAGAGCAGGACAGGGTTATAGAGCAGAGTGGTGCCAGGACAGGGTTACAGAGCAGAGTGGTACCGGGACAGGGTTACAGAGCAGAGCAGGACAGGGTTACAGAGCAGAGCAGGACAGGGTTACAGACCAGAGTGGTGCCAGGACAGGGTTACAGAGCAGAGCGGTGCCAGGACAGGGTTACAGAGCAGAGCGGTGCCAGGACAGGGTTACAGAGCAGAGTGTAGCCGGGACAGGGTTACAGAGCAGAGTGGTGCCAGGACAGGGTTACGGAGCAGAGTGGTACCGGGACAGGGTTACAGAGCAGAGCGGTGCCAGGACAGGGTTACAGAGCAGAGCGGGACAGGGTTACAGAGCAGAGTGGTGCCAGGACAGGGTTACAGAGCAGAGTGGTACCGGGACAGGGTTACAGAGCAGAGCGGTGCCAGGACAGGGTTACAGAGCAGAGCAGGACAGGGTTACAGACCAGAGTGGTGCCAGGACAGGGTTACAGAGCAGAGTGGTACCGGGACAGGGTTACAGACCAGAGCGGTGCCAGGACAGGGTTACAGACCAGAGCAGTGCCAGGACAGGGTTACACACCAGAGCGGTGCCAGGACAGGGTTACAGGCCAGAGCGGTGCCAGGACAGGATTACAGAGCAGAGCGGTACTGAGACAGGGTTACAGAGCAGAGTGGTGCCAGGACAGGGTTACAGAGCAGAGTGATACCAGGACAGGGATACAGAGCAGAGCGGTGCCAGGACAGGGTTACAGAGCAGAGTGGTGCCAGGACAGGGTTACAGAGCAGAGTGGTGCCAGGACAGGGTTACAGAGCAGAGTGGTGCCAGGACAGGGTTACAAACCAGAGCGGTGCCGGGACAAGGTTACAGAGCAGAGTGGGACAGGAGAGGGTTACAGAGCAGAGTGGTGCCAGGACAGGATTACAGAGCAGAGCGGTGCCAGGACAGGATTACAGAGCAGAGCGGTGCCAGGACAGGATTACAGAGCAGAGAGGTGCCAGGACAGGGTTACAGAGCAGAGTGGTGCCAGGACAGGGTTACAGAGCAGAGCGGTGCCAGGACAGGATTACAGAGCAGAGCGGTGCCAGGACAGGGTTAAAGAGCAGAGTGGTGCCAGGACAGGGTTACAGAGCAGAGTGGTGCCAGGACAGGGTTAAAGAGCAGAGTGGTGCCAGGACAGGGTTACAGAGCAGAGTGGTACCGGGACAGGGTTACAGAGCAGAGCAGGATAGGGTTACAGACCTAGGTGGTGCCCGGGACAGTGTTACAGAGCAGAGTGGTGCCAGGACAGGGTTACAGAGCAGAGTGGTGCCCGGGACAGGGTTACAGAGCAGAGTGGTGCCCGGGACAGGGTTACAGAGCAGAGCGGTGCCCGGAACAGGATTACAGAGCAGATTGGTGCCAGGACAGGGTTACAGAGCAGAGTGATACCGGGACAGGGTTACAGAGCAGAGCGGTGCCATGACAGGGTTACAGAGCAGAGTGGTGCCAGGACAGGGTTACAGAGCAGAGTGGTGCCAGGACAGGGTTACAAACCAGAGCGGTGCCGGGACAGGGTTGCAGAGCAGAGTGGGACAGGGTTACAGAGCAGAGTGATACCAGGACAGGGTTACAGAGCAGAGCAGGACAGGGTTACAGACCAGAGTGGTGCCAGGACAGGGTTACAGAGCAGAGTGGTACCGGGACAGGGTTACAGAGCAGAGTGGTGCCAGGACAGGGTTACAGAGCAGAGTGGTGCCAGGACAGGGTTACAGAGCAGAGTGGTACTGGGACAAGGTTACAGAGCAGAGCGGTGCCAGGACAGGGTTACAGAGCAGAGTGGTGCCAGGACAGGGTTACAGAGCAGAGCGGTGCCGGGACAGGATTACAGAGCAGAGTGGTGCCAGGACAGGGTTACAGAGCAGAGCGGTACCGGGACAGAGTTACAGACCAGAGCGGTGCCAGGACAGGGTTACAGACCAGAGCAGTGCCAGGACAGGGTTACACACCAGAGCGGTGCCAGGACAGGGTTACAGGCCAGAGCGGTGCCAGGACAGGATTACAGAGCAGAGCGGTACCGGGACAGGGTTACAGAGCAGAGTGATGCCAGGACAGGGTTACAGAGCAGAGTGATACCAGGACAGGGTTACAGAGCAGAGTGGTGCCCGGGACATGGTTACAGAGCAGAGCGGTGCCAGGACAGGATTACAGAGCAGAGTGGTGCCAGGACAGGGTTACAGAGCAGAGTGGTGCCATGACAGGGTTACAGAGCAGAGTGGTGCCAGGACAGGGTTACAGAGCAGAGTGGTGCCAGGACAGGGTTACAAACCAGAGCGGTGCCGGGACAGGGTTGCAGAGCAGAGTGGGACAGGGTTACAGAGCAGAGTGATACCAGGACAGGGTTACAGAGCAGAGCAGGACAGGGTTACAGACCAGAGTGGTGCCAGGACAGGGTTACAGAGCAGAGTGGTACCGCCAGGACAGGGTTACAGAGCAGAGTGGTGCCAGGACAGGGTTACAGAGCAGAGTGGTGCCAGGACAGGGTTACAGAGCAGAGTGGTACTGGGACAAGGTTACAGAGCAGAGCCAGGACAGGGTTACAGAGCAGAGCGGTGCCAGGACAGGGTTACACACCAGAGCGGTGCCGGGACAAGTTTACAGAGCAGAGTGGGACAGGAGAGGGTTACAGAGCAGAGTGGTGCCAGGTCAGGATTACAGAGCAGAGCGGTGCCAGGACAGGATTACAGAGCAGAGCGGTGCCAGGACAGGATTACAGAGCAGAGCGGTGCCAGGACAGGATTACAGAGCAGAGAGGTGCCAGGACAGGGTTACAGAGCAGAGTGGTGCCAGGACAGGGTTACAGAGCAGAGCAGTGCCAGGACAGTGTTACAGAGCAGAGTGGTGCCAGGACAGGGTTACAGAGCACAGTGGTGCCGGGACAGGGTTACAGAGAAGAGTGGTACCGGGACAGGGTTACAGAGAAGAGTGGTACCGGGACAGGGTTACAGAGCAGAGTGGTGCCAGGACAGGATTACAGAGCAGAGTGGTGCCAGGACAGGGTTACAGAGCAGAGCGGTGCCAGGACAGGGTTACAGAGCAGAGCGGTGCCAGGACAGGGTTACAGAGCAGAGTGGTGCCAGGTCAGGATTACAGAGCAGAGCGGTGCCAGGACAGGATTACAGAGCACAGCGGTGCCCGGACAGGATTACAGAGCAGAGCGGTGCCAGGACAGGGTTGCAGAGCAGAGTGGGACAGGGTTACAGAGCAGAGTGATACCAGGACAGGGTTACAGAGCAGAGCAGGACAGGGTTACAGACCAGAGTGGTGCCAGGACAGGGTTACAGAGCAGAGTGGTACCGGGACAGGGTTACAGAGCAGAGTGGTGCCAGGACAGGGTTACAGAGCAGAGTGGTGCCAGGACAGGGTTACAGAGCAGAGTGGTACTGGGACAAGGTTACAGAGCAGAGCGGTGCCAGGACAGGGTTACAGAGCAGAGCGGTGCCAGGACAGGGTTACACACCAGAGCGGTGCCGGGACAAGGTTACAGAGCAGAGTGGGACAGGACAGGGTTACAGAGCAGAGTGGTGCCAGGTCAGGATTACAGAGCAGAGCGGTGCCAGGACAGGATTACAGAGCAGAGCGGTGCCAGGACAGGATTACAGAGCAGAGCGGTGCCAGGACAGGATTACAGAGCAGAGAGGTGCCAGGACAGGGTTACAGAGCAGAGTGGTGCCAGGACAGGGTTACAGAGCAGAGCAGTGCCAGGACAGTGTTACAGAGCAGAGTGGTGCCAGGACAGGGTTACAGAGCAGAGCGGTGCCAGGACTGGATTACAGAGCAGAGGTGCCAGGACAGGGTTACAGAGCAGAGTGGTGCCAGGACAGGATTACAGAGCAGAGCGGTGCCAGGACAGGATTACAGAGCAGAGCGGTGCCAGGACAGGATTACAGAGCAGAGTGGTGCCAGGACAGGGTTACATAGCAGAGTGGTGCCAGGACAGGGTTACAGAGCAGAGTGGTACCGGGACAGGGTTACAGAGCAGAGCAGGATAGGGTTACAGACCTGAGTGGTGCCCGGGACAGTGTTACAAAGCAGAGTGGTGCCAGGACAGGGTTACAGAGCAGAGTGGTGCCGGGACAGGGTTACAGAGCAGAGTGGTGCCGGGACAGGGTTACAGAGCAGAGTGGTGCCCAGGACAGGGTTACAGAGCAGAGCGGTGCCCGGAACAGGGTTACAGAGCAGAGTGGTGCCAGGACAGGGTTACAGAGCAGAGCAGTGCCAGGACAGTGTTACAGAGCAGAGTGGTGCCAGGACAGGGTTACAGAGCACAGTGGTGCCAGGACAGGGTTACAGAGAAGAGTGGTACCGGGACAGGGTTACAGAGAAGAGTGGTACCGGGACAGGGTTACAGAGCAGAGTGGTGCCAGGACAGGATTACAGAGCAGAGTGGTGCCAGGACAGGGTTACAGAGCAGAGCGGTGCCAGGACAGGGTTACAGAGCAGAGCGGTGCCAGGACAGGGTTACAGAGCAGAGTGGTGCCAGGTCAGGATTACAGAGCAGAGCGGTGCCAGGACAGGATTACAGAGCACAGCGGTGCCCGGACAGGATTACAGAGCAGAGCGGTGCCGGGACAGGGTTGCAGAGCAGAGTGGGACAGGGTTACAGAGCAGAGTGATACCAGGACAGGGTTACAGAGCAGAGCAGGACAGGGTTACAGACCAGAGTGGTGCCAGGACAGGGTTACAGAGCAGAGTGGTACCAGGACAGGGTTACAGAGCAGAGTGGTGCCAGGACAGGGTTACAGAGCAGAGTGGTGCCAGGACAGGGTTACAGAGCAGAGTGGTACTGGGACAAGGTTACAGAGCAGAGCGGTGCCAGGACAGGGTTACAGAGCAGAGCGGTGCCAGGACAGGGTTACACACCAGAGCGGTGCCGGGACAAGGTTACAGAGCAGAGTGGGACAGGAGAGGGTTACAGAGCAGAGTGGTGCCAGGTCAGGATTACAGAGCAGAGCGGTGCCAGGACAGGATTACAGAGCAGAGCGGTGCCAGGACAGGATTACAGAGCAGAGCGGTGCCAGGACAGGATTACAGAGCAGAGAGGTGCCAGGACAGGGTTACAGAGCAGAGTGGTGCCAGGACAGGGTTACAGAGCAGAGCAGTGCCAGGACAGGGTTACAGAGCAGAGCGGTGCCAGGACAGGGTTACAGAGCAGAGCGGTGCCAGGACAGGGTTACAGAGCAGAGTGGTGCCAGGACAGGGTTACAGAGCAGAGTGGTGCCAGGACAGGATTACAGAGCAGAGCGGTGCCAGGACAGGATTACAGAGCAGAGCGGTGCCAGGACAGGATTACAGAGCAGAGTGGTGCCAGGACAGGGTTACAGAGCAGAGTGGTGCCAGGACAGGGTTACAGAGCAGAGTGGTACCGGGACAGGGTTACAGAGCAGAGCAGGATAGGGTTACAGACCTGAGTGGTGCCAGGACAGTGTTACAAAGCAGAGTGGTGCCAGGACAGGGTTACAGAGCAGAGTGGTGCCGGGACAGGGTTACAGAGCAGAGTGGTGCCGGGACAGGGTTACAGAGCAGAGTGGTGCCAGGACAGGGTTACAGAGCAGAGCGGTGCCCGGAACAGGATTACAGAGCTGATTGGTGCCAGGACAGGGTTACAGAGCAGAGTGATACCGGGACAGGGTTACAGAGCAGAGCGGTGCCATGACAGGGTTACAGAGCAGAGTGGTGCCAGGACAGGGTTACAGAGCAGAGTGGTGCCAGGACAGGGTTACAGAGCAGAGTGGTGCCAGGACAGGGTTACAGAGCAGAGTGGTGCCAGGACAGGGTTACAGACCAGAGTGGGACAGGGTTACAGAGCAGAGTGGTGCCAGGACAGGGTTACAGAGCAGAGTGGTACCGGGACAGGGTTACAGAGCAGAGCAGGACAGGGTTACAGACCAGAGTGGTGCCAGGACAGGGTTACAGAGCAGAGCGGTGCCAGGACAGGGTTACAGAGCAGAGCGGTGCCAGGACAGGGTTACAGAGCAGAGTGGTGCCAGGACAGGATTACAGAGCAGAGCGGTGCCAGGACAGGATTACAGAGCAGAGCGGTGCCAGGACAGGATTACAGAGCAGAGGTGCCAGGACAGGGTTACAGAGCAGAGTGGTGCCAGGACAGGGTTACAGAGCAGAGCAGTGCCAGGACAGTGTTACAGAGCAGAGTGGTGCCAGGACAGGGTTACAGAGCACAGTGGTGCCGGGACAGGGTTACAGAGAAGAGTGGTACCAGGACAGGGTTACAGAGAAGAGTGGTACCGGGACAGGGTTACAGAGCAGAGTGGTGCCAGGACAGGATTACAGAGCAGAGTGGTGCCAGGACAGGATTACAGAGCAGAGTGGTGCCAGGACAGGGTTAGAGAGCAGAGCTGTGCCAGGACAGGGTTACAGAACAGAGTGGTGCCAGGTCAGGATTACAGAGCAGAGCGGTGCCAGGACAGGATTACAGAGCACAGCGGTGCCAGGACAGGATTACAGAGCAGAGCGGTGCCAGGACTGGATTACAGAGCAGAGAGGTGCCAGGACAGGGTTACAGAGCAGAGTGGTGCCAGGACAGGATTACAGAGCAGAGCGGTGCCAGGACAGGATTACAGAGCAGAGCGGTGCCAGGACAGGATTACAGAGCAGAGTGGTGCCAGGACAGGGTTACATAGCAGAGTGGTGCCAGGACAGGGTTACAGAGCAGAGTGGTACCGGGACAGGGTTACAGAGCAGAGCAGGATAGGGTTACAGACCTGAGTGGTGCCCGGGACAGGGTTACAGAGCAGAGTGGTGCCCGGGACAGGGTTACAGAGCAGAGTGGTGCCCGGGACAGGGTTACAGAGCAGAGCGGTGCCGGAACAGGATTACAGAGCTGATTGGTGCCAGGACAGGGTTACAGAGCAGAGTGATACCGGGACAGGGTTACAGAGCAGAGCGGTGCCATGACAGGGTTACAGAGCAGAGTGGTGCCAGGACAGGGTTACAGAGCAGAGTGGTACCAGGCCAGGGTTACAGAGCAGAGTGGTGCCAGGACAGGGTTACAAACCAGAGCGGTGCCAGGACAGGGTTGCAGAGCAGAGTGGGACAGGGTTACAGAGCAGAGTGGTACCAGGACAGGGTTACAGAGCAGAGCAGGACAGGGTTACAGACCAGAGTGGTGCCAGGACAGGGTTACAGAGCAGAGTGGTACCGGGACAGGGTTACAGAGCAGAGCAGGACAGGGTTACAGACCAGAGTGGTGCCAGGACAGGGTTACAGAGCAGAGTGGTACTGGGACAAGGTTACAGAGCAGAGCGGTGGCAGGACAGGGTTACAGAGCAGAGCGGTGCCAGGACAGGGTTACAGAGCAGAGCGGTGCCGGGACAGGATTACAGAGCAGAGTGGTGCCAGGACAGGGTTACAGAGCAGAGCGGTACCAGGACAGGACAGGGTTACAGAGCAGAGCGGTGCCAGGACAGGGTTACAGAGCAGAGTGGTGCCAGGACAGGGTTACAGAGCAGAGTGGTACAGGACAGGGTTACAGAGCAGAGCGGTGCCAGGACAGGGTTACAGAGCAGAGACAGGGTTACAGGACAGGGTTACAGAGCAGAGTGGTGCCAGGACAGGGTTACAGAGCAGAGTGGTGCCAGGACAGGGTTACAGAGCAGAGCGGTGCCAGGACAGGGTTACAGAGCAGAGTGGTGCCAGGACAGGGTTACAGAGCAGAGTGGTGCCAGGACAGGGTTACAGAGCAGAGCGGTACCGGGACAGAGTTATAGACCAGAGCGGTGCCAGGACAGGGTTACACACCATAGCGGTGCCAGGACAGGGTTACAGGCCAGAGCGGTGCCAGGACAGGATTACAGAGCAGAGCGGTACCAGGACAGGGTTACAGAGCAGAGTGATGCCAGGACAGGGTTACAGAGCAGAGTGATACCGGGACAGGGTTACAGAGCAGAGCAGGACAGGGTTATAGAGCAGAGTGGTGCCAGGACAGGGTTACAGAGCAGAGTGGTACCAGGACAGGGTTACAGAGCAGAGCAGGACAGGGTTACAGAGCAGAGTGGTGCCAGGACAGGGTTACAGAGCAGAGTGGTACTGGGACAGGGTTACAGAGCAGAGTGGTGCCAGGACAGGGTTACAGAGCAGAGCGGTGCCAGGACAGGGTTACAGAGCAGAGTGGTGCCAGGACAGGGTTACAGAGCAGAGTGGTGCCAGGACAGGGTTACGGAGCAGAGTGGTACCAGGACAGGGTTACAGAGCAGAGCGGTGCCAGGACAGGGTTACAGAGCAGAGCGCCAGGACAGGGTTACAGAGCAGAGTGGTGCCAGGACAGGGTTACAGAGCAGAGTGGTACCAGGACAGGGTTACAGAGCAGAGTGGTGCCAGAGCAGAGCGGTGCCAGGGTTACAGAGCAGAGTGGTGCCAGGACAGGGTTACAGAGCAGAGTGGTGCCAGGACAGGGTTACAGAGCAGAGCGGTACCGGGACAGGGTTACAGACCAGAGCGGTGCCAGGACAGGGTTACAGACCAGAGCAGTGCCAGGACAGGGTTACACACCAGAGCGGTGCCAGGACAGGGTTACAGGCCAGAGCGGTGCCAGGACAGGATTACAGAGCAGAGCGGTACTGAGACAGGGTTACAGAGCAGAGTGGTGCCAGGACAGGGTTACAGAGCAGAGTGATACCGGGACAGGGTTACAGAGCAGAGCGGTGCCAGGACAGGGTTACAGAGCAGAGTGGTGCCAGGACAGGGTTACAGAGCAGAGTGGTGCCAGGACAGGGTTACAGAGCAGAGTGGTGCCAGGACAGGGTTACAAACCAGAGCGGTGCCGGGACAAGGTTACAGAGCAGAGTGGGACAGGAGAGGGTTACAGAGCAGAGTGGTGCCAGGACAGGATTACAGAGCAGAGCGGTGCCAGGACAGGATTACAGAGCAGAGCGGTGCCAGGACAGGATTACAGAGCAGAGAGGTGCCAGGACAGGGTTACAGAGCAGAGTGGTGCCAGGACAGGGTTACAGAGCAGAGCGGTGCCAGGACAGGATTACAGAGCAGAGCGGTGACAGGACAGGGTTAAAGAGCAGAGTGGTGCCAGGACAGGGTTACAGAGCAGAGTGGTGCCAGGACAGGGTTACAGAGCAGAGTGGTGCCAGGACAGGGTTGCCAGGACAGAGCAGAGTGGTACCGGGACAGGGTTACAGAGCAGAGCAGGATAGGGTTACAGACCTAGGTGGTGCCGGGACAGTGTTACAGAGCAGAGTGGTGCCAGGACAGGGTTACAGAGCAGAGTGGTGCCCGGGACAGGGTTACAGAGCAGAGTGGTGCCGGGACAGGGTTACAGAGCAGAGCGGTGCCCGGAACAGGATTACAGAGCAGATTGGTGCCAGGACAGGGTTACAGAGCAGAGTGATACCGGGACAGGGTAACAGAGCAGAGCGGTGCCATGACAGGGTTACAGAGCAGAGTGGTGCCAGGACAGGGTTACAGAGCAGAGTGGTGCCAGGACAGGGTTACAAACCAGAGCGGTGCCGGGACAGGGTTGCAGAGCAGAGTGGGACAGGGTTACAGAGCAGAGTGATACCAGGACAGGGTTACAGAGCAGAGCAGGACAGGGTTACAGACCAGAGTGGTGCCAGGACAGGGTTACAGAGCAGAGTGGTACCGGGACAGGGTTACAGAGCAGAGTGGTGCCAGGACAGGGTTACAGAGCAGAGTGGTGCCAGGACAGGGTTACAGAGCAGAGTGGTACTGGGACAAGGTTACAGAGCAGAGCGGTGCCAGGACAGGGTTACAGAGCAGAGCGGTGCCAGGACAGGGTTACAGAGCAGAGCGGTGCCGGGACAGGATTACAGAGCAGAGTGGTGCCAGGACAGGGTTACAGAGCAGAGCGGTACCGGGACAGAGTTACAGACCAGAGCGGTGCCAGGACAGGGTTACAGACCAGAGCAGTGCCAGGACAGGGTTACACACCAGAGCGGTGCCAGGACAGGGTTACAGGCCAGAGCGGTGCCAGGACAGGATTACAGAGCAGAGCGGTACCGGGACAGGGTTACAGAGCAGAGTGGTGCCAGGACAGGGTTACAGAGCAGAGTGGTACCGGGACAGGGTTACAGAGCAGAGTGGTGCCCGGGACAGGGTTACAGAGCAGAGCGGTGCCAGGAACAGGATTACAGAGCAGATTGGTGCCAGGACAGGGTTACAGAGCAGAGTGATACCGGGACAGGGTTACAGAGCAGAGCGGTGCCAGGACAGGGTTACAGAGCAGAGTGGTGCCAGGACAGGGTTACAGAGCAGAGTGGTGCCAGGACAGGGTTACAAACCAGAGCGGTGCCGGGACAGGGTTGCAGAGCAGAGTGGGACAGGGTTACAGAGCAGAGTGATACCAGGACAGGGTTACAGAGCAGAGCAGGACAGGGTTACAGACCAGAGTGGTGCCAGGACAGGGTTACAGAGCAGAGTGGTACCGGGACAGGGTTACAGAGCAGAGTGGTGCCAGGACAGGGTTACAGAGCAGAGTGGTGCCAGGACAGGGTTACAGAGCAGAGTGGTACTGGGACAAGGTTACAGAGCAGAGCGGTGCCAGGACAGGGTTACAGAGCAGAGCGGTGCCAGGACAGGGTTACAGACCAGAGCGGTGCCAGGACAGGGTTACAGAGCAGAGTGGGACAGAGAGGGTTACAGAGCAGAGTGGTGCCAGGTCAGGATTACAGAGCAGAGCGGTGCCAGGACAGGATTACAGAGCAGAGCGGTGCCAGGACAGGGATTACAGAGCAGAGCGGTGCCAGGACAGGATTACAGAGCAGAGAGGTGCCAGGACAGGGTTACAGAGCAGAGTGGTGCCAGGACAGGGTTACAGAGCAGAGCAGTGCCAGGACAGTGTTACAGAGCAGAGTGGTGCCAGGACAGGGTTACAGAGCACAGTGGTGCCCGGGACAGGGTTACAGAGAAGAGTGGTACCGGGACAGGGTTACAGAGCAGAGTGGTGCCCGGGACAGGGTTACAGAGCAGAGCGGTGCCCGGAACAGGATTACAGAGCAGATTGGTGCCAGGACAGGGTTACAGAGCAGAGTGATACCGGGACAGGGTTACAGAGCAGAGCGGTGCCATGACAGGGTTACAGAGCAGAGTGGTGCCAGGACAGGGTTACAGAGCAGAGTGGTGCCAGGACAGGGTTACAAACCAGAGCGGTGCCGGGACAGGGTTGCAGAGCAGAGTGGGACAGGGTTACAGAGCAGAGTGATACCAGGACAGGGTTACAGAGCAGAGCAGGACAGGGTTACAGACCAGAGTGGTGCCAGGACAGGGTTACAGAGCAGAGTGGTACCGGGACAGGGTTACAGAGCAGAGTGGTGCCAGGACAGGGTTACAGAGCAGAGTGGTGCCAGGACAGGGTTACAGAGCAGAGTGGTACTGGGACAAGGTTACAGAGCAGAGCGGTGCCAGGACAGGGTTACAGAGCAGAGCGGTGCCAGGACAGGGTTACACACCAGAGCGGTGCCGGGACAAGGTTACAGAGCAGAGTGGGACAGGAGAGGGTTACAGAGCAGAGTGGTGCCAGGTCAGGATTACAGAGCAGAGCGGTGCCAGGACAGGATTACAGAGCAGAGCGGTGCCAGGACAGGATTACAGAGCAGAGCGGTGCCAGGACAGGATTACAGAGCAGAGAGGTGCCAGGACAGGGTTACAGAGCAGAGTGGTGCCAGGACAGGGTTACAGAGCAGAGCAGTGCCAGGACAGTGTTACAGAGCAGAGTGGTGCCAGGACAGGGTTACAGAGCACAGTGGTGCCCGGGACAGGGTTACAGAGAAGAGTGCTACCGGGACAGGGTTACAGAGAAGAGTGGTACCGGGACAGGGTTACAGAGCAGAGTGGTGCCAGGACAGGATTACAGAGCAGAGTGGTGCCAGGACAGGGTTACAGAGCAGAGCGGTGCCAGGACAGGGTTACAGAGCAGAGCGGTGCCAGGACAGGGTTACAGAGCAGAGTGGTGCCAGGTCAGGATTACAGAGCAGAGCGGTGCCAGGACAGGATTACAGAGCAGAGCGGTGCCAGGACAGGATTACAGAGCAGAGCGGTGCCGGGACAGGGTTGCAGAGCAGAGTGCCAGGACAGGGTTACAGAGCAGAGTGATACCAGGACAGGGTTACAGAGCAGAGCAGGACAGGGTTACAGACGCAGAGTGGTGCCAGGACAGGGTTACAGAGCAGAGTGGTGCCAGGACAGGATTACAGAGCAGAGTGGTGCCAGGACAGGGTTACAGAGCAGAGCGGTGCCAGGACAGGGTTACAGAGCAGAGCGGTGCCAGGACAGGGTTACAGAGCAGAGTGGTGCCAGGTCAGGATTACAGAGCAGAGCGGTGCCAGGACAGGATTACAGAGCAGAGCGGTGCCCGGACAGGATTACAGAGCAGAGCGGTGCCGGGACAGGGTTGCAGAGCAGAGTGGGACAGGGTTACAGAGCAGAGTGATACCAGGACAGGGTTACAGAGCAGAGCAGGACAGGGTTACAGAGCAGAGTGGTGCCAGGACAGGGTTACAGAGCAGAGTGGCCAGGACAGGGTTACAGAGCAGAGCGGTGCCCGGAACAGGATTACAGAGCAGATTGGTGCCAGGACAGGGTTACAGAGCAGAGTGATACCGGGACAGGGTTACAGAGCAGAGCGGTGCCATGACAGGGTTACAGAGCAGAGTGGTGCCAGGACAGGGTTACAGAGCAGAGTGGTGCCAGGACAGGGTTACAAACCAGAGCGGTGCCGGGACAGGGTTGCAGAGCAGAGTGGGACAGGGTTACAGAGCAGAGTGATACCAGGACAGGGTTACAGAGCAGAGCAGGACAGGGTTACAGACCAGAGTGGTGCCAGGACAGGGTTACAGAGCAGAGTGGTACCGGGACAGGGTTACAGAGCAGAGTGGTGCCAGGACAGGGTTACAGAGCAGAGTGGTGCCAGGACAGGGTTACAGAGCAGAGTGGTACTGGGACAAGGTTACAGAGCAGAGCGGTGCCAGGACAGGGTTACAGAGCAGAGTGGGACAGGACAGGGTTACAGAGCAGAGTGGTGCCAGGTCAGGATTACAGAGCAGAGCGGTGCCAGGACAGGATTACAGAGCAGAGCGGTGCCAGGACAGGATTACAGAGCAGAGCGGTGCCAGGACAGGATTACAGAGCAGAGGTGCCAGGACAGGGTTACAGAGCAGAGTGGTGCCAGGACAGGGTTACAGAGCAGAGCAGTGCCAGGACAGGGTTACAGAGCAGAGTGGTGCCAGGACAGGGTTACAGAGCACAGTGGTGCCCGGGACAGGGTTACAGAGAAGAGTGGTACCAGGACAGGGTTACAGAGCAGAGTGGTGCCAGGACAGGGTTACAGAGCAGAGCGGTGCCCGGAACAGGATTACAGAGCAGATTGGTGCCAGGACAGGGTTACAGAGCAGAGTGATACCGGGACAGGGTTACAGAGCAGAGCGGTGCCATGACAGGGTTACAGAGCAGAGTGGTGCCAGGACAGGGTTACAGAGCAGAGTGGTGCCAGGACAGGGTTACAAACCAGAGCGGTGCCGGGACAGGGTTGCAGAGCAGAGTGGGACAGGGTTACAGAGCAGAGTGATACCAGGACAGGGTTACAGAGCAGAGCAGGACAGGGTTACAGACCAGAGTGGTGCCAGGACAGGGTTACAGAGCAGAGTGGTACCGGGACAGGGTTACAGAGCAGAGTGGTGCCAGGACAGGGTTACAGAGCAGAGTGGTGCCAGGACAGGGTTACAGAGCAGAGTGGTACTGGGACAAGGTTACAGAGCAGAGCGGTGCCAGGACAGGGTTACAGAGCAGAGCGGTGCCAGGACAGGGTTACACACCAGAGCGGTGCCAGGACAAGGTTACAGAGCAGAGTGGGACAGGAGAGGGTTACAGAGCAGAGTGGTGCCAGGTCAGGATTACAGAGCAGATCGGTGCCAGGACAGGATTACAGAGCAGAGCGGTGCCAGGACAGGATTACAGAGCAGAGCGGTGCCAGGACAGGATTACAGAGCAGAGAGGTGCCAGGACAGGGTTACAGAGCAGAGTGGTGCCAGGACAGGGTTACAGAGCAGAGCAGTGCCAGGACAGTGTTACAGAGCAGAGTAGTGCCAGGACAGGGTTACAGAGCACAGTGGTGCCCGGGAC
Organism: Oncorhynchus tshawytscha; assembly: GCF_018296145.1. Taxonomy (NCBI): domain Eukaryota; kingdom Metazoa; phylum Chordata; class Actinopteri; order Salmoniformes; family Salmonidae; genus Oncorhynchus; species Oncorhynchus tshawytscha. The sequence goes on along the minus strand of NC_056430.1, from coordinate 70,802,172 downwards.
AGGGTTACAGAGAAGAGTGGTACCGGGACAGGGTTACAGAGAAGAGTGGTACCGGGACAGGGTTACAGAGCAGAGTGGTGCCAGGACAGGATTACAGAGCAGAGTGGTGCCAGGACAGGGTTACAGAGCAGAGCGGTGCCAGGACAGGGTTACAGAGCAGAGCGGTGCCAGGACAGGGTTACAGAGCAGAGTGGTGCCAGGTCAGGATTACAGAGCAGAGCGGTGCCAGGACAGGATTACAGAGCACAGCGGTGCCCGGACAGGATTACAGAGCAGAGCGGTGCCAGGACAGGGTTGCAGAGCAGAGTGGGACAGGGTTACAGAGCAGAGTGATACCAGGACAGGGTTACAGAGCAGAGCAGGACAGGGTTACAGACGAGAGTGGTGCCAGGACAGGGTTACAGAGCAGAGCAGCCAGGACAGGATTACAGGCAGAGTGGTGCCAGGACAGGGTTACAGAGCAGAGTGGTGCCAGGACAGGGTTACAGAGCAGAGTGGTGCCAGGACAGGGTTACAGAGCAGAGTGGTACTGGGACAGGGTTACAGAGCAGAGCGGTGCCAGGACAGGGTTACAGAGCAGAGCGGTGCCAGGACAGGGTTACACACCAGAGCGGTGCCGGGACAAGGTTACAGAGCAGAGTGGGACAGGAGAGGGTTACAGAGCAGAGTGGTGCCAGGTCAGGATTACAGAGCAGAGCGGTGCCAGGACAGGATTACAGAGCAGAGCGGTGCCAGGACAGGATTACAGAGCAGAGCGGTGCCAGGACAGGATTACAGAGCAGAGAGGTGCCAGGACAGGGTTACAGAGCAGAGTGGTGCCAGGACAGGGTTACAGAGCAGAGCAGTGCCAGGACAGTGTTACAGAGCAGAGTGGTGCCAGGACAGGGTTACAGAGCACAGTGGTGCCCGGGACAGGGTTACAGAGAAGAGTGGTACCGGGACAGGGTTACAGAGAAGAGTGGTACCAGGACAGGGTTACAGAGCAGAGTGGTGCCAGGACAGGATTACAGAGCAGAGTGGTGCCAGGACAGGGTTACAGAGCAGAGCGGTGCCAGGACAGGGTTACAGAGCAGAGCGGTGCCAGGACAGGGTTACAGAGCAGAGTGGTGCCAGGTCAGGATTACAGAGCAGAGCGGTGCCAGGACAGGATTACAGAGCACAGCGGTGCCCGGACAGGATTACAGAGCAGAGCGGTGCCGGGACAGGGTTGCAGAGCAGAGTGGGACAGGGTTACAGAGCAGAGTGATACCAGGACAGGGTTACAGAGCAGAGCAGGACAGGGTTACAGACCAGAGTGGTGCCAGGACAGGGTTACAGAGCAGAGTGGTACCGGGACAGGGTTACAGAGCAGAGTGGTGCCAGGACAGGGTTACAGAGCAGAGTGGTGCCAGGACAGGGTTACAGAGCAGAGTGGTACTGGGACAAGGTTACAGAGCAGAGCGGTGCCAGGACAGGGTTACAGAGCAGAGCGGTGCCAGGACAGGGTTACACACCAGAGCGGTGCCGGGACAAGGTTACAGAGCAGAGTGGGACAGGAGAGGGTTACAGAGCAGAGTGGTGCCAGGTCAGGATTACAGAGCAGAGCGGTGCCAGGACAGGATTACAGAGCAGAGCGGTGCCAGGACAGGATTACAGAGCAGAGCGGTGCCAGGACAGGATTACAGAGCAGAGAGGTGCCAGGACAGGGTTACAGAGCAGAGTGGTGCCAGGACAGGGTTACAGAGCAGAGCAGTGCCAGGACAGTGTTACAGAGCAGAGTGGTGCCAGGACAGGGTTACAGAGCACAGTGGTGCCCGGGACAGGGTTACAGAGAAGAGTGGTACCGGGACAGGGTTACAGAGAAGAGTGGTACCAGGACAGGGTTACAGAGCAGAGTGGTGCCAGGACAGGATTACAGAGCAGAGTGGTGCCAGGACAGGGTTACAGAGCAGAGCGGTGCCAGGACAGGGTTACAGAGCAGAGCGGTGCCAGGACAGGGTTACAGAGCAGAGTGGTGCCAGGTCAGGATTACAGAGCAGAGCGGTGCCAGGACAGGATTACAGAGCACAGCGGTGCCCAGGACAGGATTACAGAGCAGAGCGGTGCCAGGACTGGATTACAGAGCAGAGAGGTACCAGGACAGGGTTACAGAGCAGAGTGGTGCCAGGACAGGATTACAGAGCAGAGCGGTGCCAGGACAGGATTACAGAGCAGAGCGGTGCCAGGACAGGATTACAGAGCAGAGTGGTGCCAGGACAGGGTTACATAGCAGAGTGGTGCCAGGACAGGGTTACAGAGCAGAGTGGTACCGGGACAGGGTTACAGAGCAGAGCAGGATAGGGTTACAGACCTGAGTGGTGCCCGGGACAGTGTTACAAAGCAGAGTGGTGCCAGGACAGGGTTACAGAGCAGAGTGGTGCCGGGACAGGGTTACAGAGCAGAGTGGTGCCCGGGACAGGGTTACAGAGCAGAGTGGTGCCGGGACAGGGTTACAGAGCAGAGCGGTGCCCGGAACAGGATTACAGAGCTGATTGGTGCCAGGACAGGGTTACAGAGCAGAGTGATACCGGGACAGGGTTACAGAGCAGAGCGGTGCCATGACAGGGTTACAGAGCAGAGTGGTGCCAGGACAGGGTTACAGAGCAGAGTGGTACCAGGACAGGGTTACAGAGCAGAGTGGTGCCAGGACAGGGTTACAAACCAGAGCGGTGCCGGGACAGGGTTGCAGAGCAGAGTGGGACAGGGTTACAGAGCAGAGTGGTACCAGGACAGGGTTACAGAGCAGAGCAGGACAGGGTTACAGACCAGAGTGGTGCCAGGACAGGGTTACAGAGCAGAGTGGTACCGGACAGGGTTACAGAGCAGAGCAGGACAGGGTTACAGACCAGAGTGGTGCCAGGACAGGGTTACAGAGCAGAGTGGTACTGGGACAAGGTTACAGAGCAGAGCGGTGCCAGGACAGGGTTACAGAGCAGAGCGGTGCCAGGACAGGGTTACAGAGCAGAGTGGTGCCGGGACAGGATTACAGAGCAGAGCGGTGCCAGGACAGGATTACAGAGCAGAGCGGTGCCAGGACAGGATTACAGAGCAGAGAGGTGCCAGGACAGGGTTACAGAGCAGAGTGGTGCCAGGACAGGGTTACAGAGCAGAGCAGTGCCAGGACAGGGTTACAGAGCAGAGTGGTGCCAGGACAGGGTTACAGAGCACAGTGGTGCCCGGGACAGGGTTACAGAGAAGAGTGGTACCGGGACAGGGTTACAGAGAAGAGTGGTACCGGGACAGGGTTACAGAGCAGAGTGGTGCCAGGACAGGATTACAGAGCAGAGTGGTGCCAGGACAGGGTTACAGAGCAGAGCGGTGCCAGGACAGGGTTACAGAGCAGAGCGGTGCCAGGACAGGGTTACAGAGCAGAGTGGTGCCAGGTCAGGATTACAGAGCAGAGCGGTGCCAGGACAGGATTACAGAGCACAGCGGTGCCAGGACAGGATTACAGAGCAGAGCGGTGCCAGGACTGGATTACAGAGCAGAGAGGTGCCAGGACAGGGTTACAGAGCAGAGTGGTGCCAGGACAGGATTACAGAGCAGAGCGGTGCCAGGACAGGATTACAGAGCAGAGCGGTGCCAGGACAGGATTACAGAGCAGAGTGGTGCCAGGACAGGGTTACATAGCAGAGTGGTGCCAGGACAGGGTTACAGAGCAGAGTGGTACCGGGACAGGGTTACAGAGCAGAGCAGGATAGGGTTACAGACCTGAGTGGTGCCGGGACAGTGTTACAAAGCAGAGTGGTGCCAGGACAGGGTTACAGAGCAGAGTGGTGCCCGGGACAGGGTTACAGAGCAGAGTGGTGCCCGGGACAGGGTTACAGAGCAGAGTGGTGCCGGGACAGGGTTACAGAGCAGAGCGGTGCCCGGAACAGGATTACAGAGCTGATTGGTGCCAGGACAGGGTTACAGAGCAGAGTGATACCGGGACAGGGTTACAGAGCAGAGCGGTGCCATGACAGGGTTACAGAGCAGAGTGGTGCCAGGACAGGGTTACAGAGCAGAGTGGTACCAGGCCAGGGTTACAGAGCAGAGTGGTGCCAGGACAGGGTTACAAACCAGAGCGGTGCCAGGACAGGGTTGCAGAGCAGAGTGGGACAGGGTTACAGAGCAGAGTGGTACCAGGACAGGGTTACAGAGCAGAGCAGGACAGGGTTACAGACCAGAGCGGTGCCAGGACAGGGTTACAGAGCAGAGCGGTGCCAGGACAGGGTTACAGAGCAGAGTGGGACAGGAGAGGGTTACAGAGCAGAGTGGTGCCAGGACAGGATTACAGAGCAGAGCGGTGCCAGGACAGGATTACAGAGCAGAGCGGGACAGGGTTACAGAGCAGAGTGGTGCCAGGACAGGGTTACAGAGCAGAGTGGTACCGGGACAGGGTTACAGAGCAGAGCGGTGCCAGGACAGGGTTACAGAGCAGAGTGGTACCAGGACAGGGTTACAGAGCAGAGCGGTGCCAGGACAGGGTTACAGAGCAGAGCGGGACAGGGTTACAGAGCAGAGTGGTGCCAGGACAGGGTTACAGAGCAGAGTGGTACCGGGACAGGGTTACAGAGCAGAGAGGTGCCAGGACAGGGTTACAGAGCAGAGTGGTGCCAGGACAGGGTTACAGAGCAGAGTGGTGCCTGTAGGGTTGCAGAGCAGAGTGGGACAGGGTTACAGAGCAGAGTGGTACCAGGACAGGGTTACAGAGCAGAGCAGGACAGGGTTACAGAGCAGAGTGGTACCAGGACAGGGTTACAGAGCAGAGCAGGACAGGGTTACAGACCAGAGTGGTGCCAGGACAGGGTTACAGAGCAGAGTGGTACTGGGACAAGGTTACAGAGCAGAGCGGTGCCAGGACAGGGTTACAGAGCAGAGTGGTGCCAGGACAGGGTTACAGAGCAGAGCGGTGCCAGGACAGGGTTACAGAGCAGAGCGGTGCCAGGACAGGGTTACAGAGCAGAGTGGGACAGGACAGGGTTACAGAGCAGAGTGGTGCCAGGACAGGATTACAGAGCAGAGCGGTGCCAGGACAGGATTACAGAGCAGAGCGGGACAGGGTTACAGAGCAGAGTGGTGCCAGGACAGGGTTACAGAGCAGAGTGGTACCGGGACAGGGTTACAGAGCAGAGCGGTGCCAGGACAGGGTTACAGAGCAGAGTGGTGCCAGGACAGGGTTACAGTGCAGAGTGGTGCCAGGACAGGGTTACAGAGCAGAGCGGTACCGGGACAGAGTTACAGACCAGAGCGGTGCCAGGACAGGGTTACAGACCAGAGCAGTGCCAGGACAGGGTTACACACCAGAGCGGTGCCAGGACAGGGTTACAGGCCAGAGCGGTGCCAGGACAGGGTTACAGACCAGAGCAGTGCCAGGACAGGTTTACACACCAGAGCGGTGCCAGGACAGGGTTACAGGCCAGAGCGGTGCCAGGACAGGATTACAGAGCAGAGCGGTACCAGGGGACAGGGTTACAGAGCAGAGTGATGCCAGGACAGGGTTACAGAGCAGAGTGATACCAGGACAGGGTTACAGAGCAGAGCAGCAGACAGGGTTATAGAGCAGAGTGGTGCCAGGACAGGGTTACAGAGCAGAGTGGTACCGGGACAGGGTTACAGAGCAGAGCAGGACAGGGTTACAGAGCAGAGTGGTGCCAGGACAGGGTTACAGAGCAGAGTGGTACTGGGACAAGTTTACAGAGCAGAGCGGTGCCAGGACAGGGTTACAGAGCAGAGTGGTACCAGGACAGGGTTACGGGACAGGGTTACAGAGCAGACCGGTGCCAGGACAGGGTTACAGAGTAGAGTGCCAGGACAGGGTTACAGAGCAGAGTGGTGCCAGGACAGGATTACAGAGCACAGCGGTGCCAGGACAGGATTACAGAGCAGAGCGGTGCCAGGACAGGATTACAGAGCAGAGTGGTGCCAGGACAGGGTTACAGAGCAGAGTGGTGCCAGGACAGGATTACAGAGCAGAGTGGTGCCAGGACAGGGTTACAGAGCAGAGCGGTGCCAGGACAGGATTACAGAGCAGAGTGGTGCCAGGACAGGGTTACAGAGCAGAGTGGTGCCAGGACAGGGTTACAGAGCAGAGTGGTACCGGGACAGGGTTACAGAGCAGAGCAGGATAGGGTTACAGACCTGAGTGGTGCCCGGGACAGTGTTACAAAGCAGAGTGGTGCCAGGACAGGGTTACAGAGCAGAGTGGTGCCGGGACAGGGTTACAGAGCAGAGTGGTGCCGGGACAGGGTTACAGAGCAGAGTGGTGCCCGGGACAGGGTTACAGAGCAGAGCGGTGCCGGAACAGGATTACAGAGCTGATTGGTGCCAGGACAGGGTTACAGAGCAGAGTGATACCGGGACAGGGTTACAGAGCAGAGCGGTGCCATGACAGGGTTACAGAGCAGAGTGGTGCCAGGACAGGGTTACAGAGCAGAGTGGTACCAGGCCAGGGTTACAGAGCAGAGTGGTGCCAGGACAGGGTTACAAACCAGAGCGGTGCCAGGACAGGGTTGCAGAGCAGAGTGGGACAGGGTTACAGAGCAGAGTGGTACCAGGACAGGGTTACAGAGCAGAGCAGGACAGGGTTACAGACCAGAGCGGTGCCAGGACAGGGTTACAGAGCAGAGCGGTGCCAGGACAGGGTTACAGAGCAGAGTGGGACAGGAGAGGGTTACAGAGCAGAGTGGTGCCAGGACAGGATTACAGAGCAGAGCGGTGCCAGGACAGGATTACAGAGCAGAGCGGGACAGGGTTACAGAGCAGAGTGGTGCCAGGACAGGGTTACAGAGCAGAGTGGTACCGGGACAGGGTTACAGAGCAGAGCGGTGCCAGGACAGGGTTACAGAGCAGAGTGGTACCGGGACAGCGTTACAGAGCAGAGCGGTGCCAGGACAGGGTTACAGAGCAGAGCGGGACAGGGTTACAGAGCAGAGTGGTGCCAGGACAGGGTTACAGAGCAGAGTGGTACCGGGACAGGGTTACAGAGCAGAGCGGTGCCAGGACAGGGTTACAGAGCAGAGTGGTGCCAGGACAGGGTTACAGAGCAGAGTGGTGCCTGTAGGGTTGCAGAGCAGAGTGGGACAGGGTTACAGAGCAGAGTGGTACCAGGACAGGGTTACAGAGCAGAGCAGGACAGGGTTACAGAGCAGAGTGGTACCAGGACAGGGTTACAGAGCAGAGCAGGACAGGGTTACAGACCAGAGTGGTGCCAGGACAGGGTTACAGAGCAGAGTGGTACTGGGACAAGGTTACAGAGCAGAGCGGTGCCAGGACAGGGTTACAGAGCAGAGTGGTGCCAGGACAGGGTTACAGAGCAGAGCGGTGCCAGGACAGGGTTACAGAGCAGAGCGGTGCCAGGACAGGGTTACAGAGCAGAGTGGGACAGGAGAGGGTTACAGAGCAGAGTGGTGCCAGGACAGGATTACAGAGCAGAGCGGTGCCAGGACAGGATTACAGAGCAGAGCAGGACAGGGTTACAGAGCAGAGTGGTGCCAGGACAGGGTTACAGAGCAGAGTGGTGCCAGGACAGGGTTACAGAGCAGAGCGGTGCCAGGACAGGGTTACAGAGCAGAGTGGTGCCAGGACAGGGTTACAGAGCAGAGTGGTGCCAGGACAGGATTACAGAGCAGAGCGGTACCGGGACAGAGTTATAGACCAGAGCGGTGCCAGGACAGGGTTACAGACCAGAGCAGTGCCAGGACAGGGTTACACACCAGAGCGGTGCCAGGACAGGGTTACAGGCCAGAGCGGTGCCAGGACAGGGTTACAGACCAGAGCAGTGCCAGGACAGGTTTACACACCAGAGCGGTGCCAGGACAGGGTTACAGGCCAGAGCGGTGCCAGGACAGGATTACAGAGCAGAGCGGTACCGGGACAGGGTTACAGAGCAGAGTGATGCCAGGACAGGGTTACAGAGCAGAGTGATACCGGGACAGGGTTACAGAGCAGAGCAGGACAGGGTTATAGAGCAGAGTGGTGCCAGGACAGGGTTACAGAGCAGAGTGGTACCGGGACAGGGTTACAGAGCAGAGCAGGACAGGGTTACAGAGCAGAGTGGTGCCAGGACAGGGTTACAGAGCAGAGTGGTACTGGGACAGGGTTACAGAGCAGAGCGGTGCCAGGACAGGGTTACAGAGCAGAGTGGTACCAGGACAGGGTTACAGAGCAGAGCGGTGCCAGGACAGGGTTACAGTAGAGCGGGACAGGGTTACAGAGCAGAGTGGTGCCAGGACAGGGTTACAGAGCAGAGTGGTACCGGGACAGGGTTACAGAGCAGAGTGGTGCCAGGACAGGGTTACAGAGCAGAGTGGTGCCAGGACAGGGTTACAGAGCAGAGCGGTACCGGGACAGGGTTACAGACCAGAGCGGTGCCAGGACAGGGTTACAGACCAGAGCAGTGCCAGGACAGGGTTTACACACCAGAGCGGTGCCAGGACAGGGTTACAGGCCAGAGCGGTGCCAGGACAGGATTACAGAGCAGAGCGGTACAGGGTTACAGACAGGGTTACAGAGCAGAGTGATGCCAGGACAGGGTTACAGAGCAGAGTGATACCGGGACAGGGTTACAGAGCAGAGCAGGACAGGGTTATAGAGCAGAGTGGTGCCAGGACAGGGTTACAGAGCAGAGTGGTACCGGGACAGGGTTACAGAGCAGAGCAGGACAGGGTTACAGAGCAGAGTGGTGCCAGGACAGGGTTACAGAGCAGAGTGGTACTGGGACAGGGTTACAGAGCAGAGCGGTGCCAGGACAGGGTTACAGAGCAGAGTGGTACCGGGACAGGGTTACAGAGCAGAGCGGTGCCAGGACAGGGTTACAGAGCAGAGCCAGGACAGGGTTACAGAGCAGAGTGGTGCCAGGACAGGGTTACAGAGCAGAGTGGTACCAGGACAGGGTTACAGAGCAGAGTGGTGCCAGGACAGGGTTACAGAGCAGAGTGGTGCCAGGACAGGGTTACAGAGCAGAGCGGTACCAGGGGACAGGGTTGCCAGGACAGGTTACAGACCAGAGGGTGCCAGGACAGGGTTACAGACCAGAGCGGTGCCAGGACAGGGTTACACACCAGAGCGGTGCCAGGACAGGGTTGCAGGCCAGAGCGGTGCCAGGACAGGATTACAGAGCAGAGCGGAACTGAGACAGGGTTACAGAGCAGAGTGGTGCCAGGACAGGGTTACAGAGCAGAGTGATACCGGGACAGGGTTACAGAGCAGAGCGGTGCCAGGACAGGGTTACAGAGCAGAGTGGTGCCAGGACAGGGTTACAGAGCAGAGTGGTGCCAGGACAGGGTTACAGAGCAGAGTGGTGCCAGGACAGGGTTACAAACCAGAGCGGTGCCGGGACAGGTTACAGAGCAGAGTGGGACAGGACAGGGTTACAGAGCAGAGTGGTGCCAGGACAGGGTTACAGAGCAGAGTGGTACCGGGACAGGGTTACAGAGCAGAGCAGGATAGGGTTACAGACCTGAGTGGTGCCCGGGACAGTGTTACAAAGCAGAGTGGTGCCAGGACAGGGTTACAGAGCAGAGTGGTGCCGGGACAGGGTTACAGAGCAGAGTGGTGCCCGGGACAGGGTTACAGAGCAGAGTGGTGCCGGGACAGGGTTACAGAGCAGAGCGGTGCCCGGAACAGGATTACAGAGCTGATTGGTGCCAGGACAGGGTTACAGAGCAGAGTGATACCGGGACAGGGTTACAGAGCAGAGCGGTGCCATGACAGGGTTACAGAGCAGTGGTGCCAGGACAGGGTTACAGAGCAGAGTGGTACCAGGACAGGGTTACAGAGCAGAGTGGTGCCAGGACAGGGTTACAAACCAGAGCGGTGCCGGGACAGGGTTGCAGAGCAGAGTGGGACAGGGTTACAGAGCAGAGTGGTACCAGGACAGGGTTACAGAGCAGAGCAGGACAGGGTTACAGACCAGAGTGGTGCCAGGACAGGGTTACAGAGCAGAGTGGTACCGGGACAGGGTTACAGAGCAGAGCAGGACAGGGTTACAGACCAGAGTGGTGCCAGGACAGGGTTACAGAGCAGAGTGGTACTGGGACAAGGTTACAGAGCAGAGCTGTGCCAGGACAGGGTTACAGAGCAGAGCGGTGCCAGGACAGGGTTACAGAGCAGAGTGGTGCCGGGACAGGATTACAGAGCAGAGCGGTGCCAGGACAGGATTACAGAGCAGAGCGGTGCCAGGACAGGATTACAGAGCAGAGAGGTGCCAGGACAGGGTTACAGAGCAGAGTGGTGCCAGGACAGGGTTACAGAGCAGAGCTGTGCCAGGACAGTGTTACAGAGCAGAGTGGTGCCAGGACAGGGTTACAGAGCACAGTGGTGCCAGGACAGGGTTACAGAGAAGAGTGGTACCAGGACAGGGTTACAGAGAAGAGTGGTACCGGGACAGGGTTACAGAGCAGAGTGGTGCCAGGACAGGATTACAGAGCAGAGTGGTGCCAGGACAGGGTTACAGAGCAGAGCGGTGCCAGGACAGGGTTACAGAGCAGAGCGGTGGCAGGACAGGGTTACAGAGCAGAGTGATGCCAGGTCAGGATTACAGAGCAGAGCGGTGCCAGGACAGGATTACAGAGCACAGCGGTGCCAGGACAGGATTACAGAGCAGAGCGGTGCCAGGACTGGATTACAGAGCAGAGAGGTGCCAGGACAGGGTTACAGAGCAGAGTGGTGCCAGGACAGGATTACAGAGCAGAGCGGTGCCAGGACAGGATTAAGAGCAGAGCGGTGCCAGGACAGGATTACAGAGCAGAGTGGTGCCAGGACAGGGTTACATAGCAGAGTGGTGCCAGGACAGGGTTACAGAGCAGAGTGGTACCGGGACAGGGTTACAGAGCAGAGCAGGATAGGGTTACAGACCTGAGTGGTGCCGGGACAGTGTTACAAAGCAGAGTGGTGCCAGGACAGGGTTACAGAGCAGAGTGGTGCCCGGGACAGGGTTACAGAGCAGAGTGGTGCCCGGGACAGGGTTACAGAGCAGAGTGGTGCCCGGGACAGGGTTACAGAGCAGAGCGGTGCCCGGAACAGGATTACAGAGCTGATTGGTGCCAGGACAGGGTTACAGAGCAGAGTGATACCGGGACAGGGTTACAGAGCAGAGCGGTGCCATGACAGGGTTACAGAGAAGAGTGGTGCCAGGACAGGGTTACAGAACAGAGTGGTACCAGGCCAGGGTTACAGAGCAGAGTGGTGCCAGGACAGGGTTACAAACCAGAGCGGTGCCAGGACAGGGTTGCAGAGCAGAGTGGGACAGGGTTACAGAGCAGAGTGGTACCAGGACAGGGTTACAGAGCAGAGCAGGACAGGGTTACAGACCAGAGCGGTGCCAGGACAGGGTTACAGAGCAGAGCGGTGCCAGGACAGGGTTACAGAGCAGAGTGGGACAGAGAGGGTTACAGAGCAGAGTGGTGCCAGGACAGGATTACAGAGCAGAGCGGTGCCAGGACAGGATTACAGAGCAGAGCGGGACAGGGTTACAGAGCAGAGTGGTGCCAGGACAGGGTTACAGAGCAGAGTGGTACCAGGACAGGGTTACAGAGCAGAGCGGTGCCAGGACAGGGTTACGGAGCAGAGTGGTACCGGGACAGCGTTACAGAGCAGAGCGGTGCCAGGACAGGGTTACAGAGCAGAGCGGGACAGGGTTACAGAGCAGAGTGGTGCCAGGACAGGGTTACAGAGCAGAGTGGTACCGGGACAGGGTTACAGAGCAGAGCGGTGCCAGGACAGGGTTACAGAGCAGAGTGGTGCCAGGACAGGGTTACAGAGCAGAGTGGTGCCTGTAGGGTTGCAGAGCAGAGTGGGACAGGGTTACAGAGCAGAGTGGTACCAGGACAGGGTTACAGAGCAGAGCAGGACAGGGTTACAGAGCAGAGTGGTACCAGGACAGGGTTACAGAGCAGAGCAGGACAGGGTTACAGACCAGAGTGGTGCCAGGACAGGGTTACAGAGCAGAGTGGTACTGGGACAAGGTTACAGAGCAGAGCGGTGCCAGGACAGGGTTACAGAGCAGAGTGGTGCCAGGACAGGGTTACAGAGCAGAGCGGTGCCCGGGACAGGGTTACAAACCAGAGCGGTGCCGGGACAAGGTTACAGAGCAGAGTGGGACAGGAGAGGATTACAGAGCAGAGTGGTGCCAGGACAGGATTACAGAGCAGAGGGGTACCAGGACAGGGTTACAGAGCAGAGCAGGACAGGGTTACAGACCAGAGTGGTGCCAGGACAGGGTTACAGAGCAGAGTGGTACCGGGACAGGGTTACAGAGCAGAGCGGTGCCAGGACAGGGTTACAGAGCAGAGTGGTGCCAGGACAGGGTTACAGTGCAGAGTGGTGCCAGGACAGGGTTACAGAGCAGAGCGGTACCGGGACAGAGTTATAGACCAGAGCGGTGCCAGGACAGGGTTACAGACCAGAGCAGTGCCAGGACAGGGTTACACACCAGAGCGGTGCCAGGACAGGGTTACAGGCCAGAGCGGTGCCAGGACAGGGTTACAGACCAGAGCAGTGCCAGGACAGGTTTACACACCAGAGCGGTGCCAGGACAGGGTTACAGGCCAGAGCGGTGCCAGGACAGGATTACAGAGCAGAGCGGTACCGGGACAGGGTTACAGAGCAGAGTGATGCCAGGACAGGGTTACAGAGCAGAGTGATACCGGGACAGGGTTACAGAGCAGAGCAGGACAGGGTTACAGAGCAGAGTGGTGCCAGGACAGGGTTACAGAGCAGAGTGGTACCGGGACAGGGTTACAGCAGCAGAGCAGGACAGGGTTACAGAGCAGAGTGGTGCCAGGACAGGGTTACAGAGCAGAGTGGTACTGGGACAAGGTTACAGAGCAGAGCGGTGCCAGGACAGGGTTACAGAGCAGAGTGGTACCGGGACAGGGTTACAGAGCAGAGCGGTGCCAGGACAGGGTTACAGAGCAGTAGAGCGGGACAGGGTTACAGAGCAGAGTGGTGCCAGGACAGGGTTACAGAGCAGAGTGGTACCGGGACAGGGTTACAGAGCAGAGCGGTGCCAGGACAGGGTTACAGAGCAGAGTGGTGCCAGGACAGGGTTACAGAGCAGAGTGGTGCCAGGACAGGGTTACAGAGCAGAGCGGTACCGGGACAGGGTTACAGACCAGAGCGGTGCCAGGACAGGGTTACAGACCAGAGCAGTGCCAGGACAGGGTTACACATCAGAGCGGTGCCAGGACAGGGTTACAGGCCAGAGCGGTGCCAGGACAGGATTACAGAGCAGAGCGGTACTGAGACAGGGTTACAGAGCAGAGTGGTGCCAGGACAGGGTTACAGAGCAGAGTGATACCGGGACAGGGTTACAGAGCAGAGCGGTGCCAGGACAGGGTTACAGAGCAGAGTGGTGCCAGGACAGGGTTACAGAGCAGAGTGGTGCCAGGACAGGGTTACAGAGCAGAGTGGTGCCAGGACAGGGTTACAAACCAGAGCGGTGCCGGGACAAGGTTACAGAGCAGAGTGGGACAGAGAGGGTTACAGAGCAGAGTGGTGCCAGGACAGGATTACAGAGCAGAGCGGTGCCAGGACAGGATTACAGAGCAGAGCGGTGCCAGGACAGGATTACAGAGCAGAGAGGTGCCAGGACAGGGTTACAGAGCAGAGCAGTGCCAGGACAGGATTACAGAGCAGAGCGGTGCCAGGACAGGATTACAGAGCAGAGTGGTGCCAGGACAGGGTTACAGAGCAGAGTGGTGCCAGGACAGGGTTACAGAGCAGAGTGGTACCGGGACAGGGTTACAGAGCAGAGCAGGATAGGGTTACAGACCTGAGTGGTGCCCGGGACAGTGTTACAGAGCAGAGTGGTGCCAGGACAGGGTTACAGAGCAGAGTGGTGCCCGGGACAGGGTTACAGAGCCGAGTGGTGCCCGGGACAGGGTTACAGAGCAGAGTGGTGCCCGGGACAGGGTTACAGAGCAGAGCGGTGCCCGGAACAGGATTACAGAGCAGATTGGTGCCAGGACAGGGTTACAGAGCAGAGCGGTGCCAGGACAGGGTTACAGAGCATAGCGGTGCCAGGACAGGGTTACAGAGCAGAGTGGTGCCAGGACAGGGTTACAGAGCAGAGTGGTGCCAGGACAGGGTTACAGAGCAGAGTGGTGCCAGGACAGGGTTACAAACCAGAGCGGTGCTGGGACAGGGTTGCAGAGCAGAGTGGGACAGGGTTACAGAGCAGAGTGGTACCAGGACAGGGTTACAGAAGCAGAGCAGGACAGGGTTACAGACCAGAGTGGTGCCAGGACAGGGTTACAGAGCAGAGTGGTACCGGGACAGGGTTACAGAGCAGAGCAGGACAGGACAGGGTTACAGAGCAGAGTGGTGCCAGGACAGGGTTACAGAGCAGAGTGGTGCCAGGACAGGGTTACAGAGCAGAGCGGTGCCAGGACAGGGTTACAGAGCAGAGTGGTGCCAGGACAGGGTTACAGAGCAGAGTGGTACTGGGACAGGTTACAGAGCAGAGTGGTGCCAGGACAGGGTTACAGAGCAGAGTGGTACTGGGACAAGGTTACAGAGCAGAGCGGTGCCAGGACAGGGTTACAGAGCAGAGTGGTACCAGGACAGGGTTACAGAGCAGAGCGGTGCCAGGACAGGGTTACAGACAGACAGGGTTACAGAGCAGAGTGGTGCCAGGACAGGGTTACAGAGCAGAGTGGTACCGGGACAGGGTTACAGAGCAGAGCGGTGCCAGGACAGGGTTACAGAGCAGAGTGGTGCCAGGACAGGGTTACAGAGCAGAGTGGTGCCAGGACAGGGTTACAGAGCAGAGCGGTACCAGGACAGGGTTACAGACCAGAGCGGTGCCAGGACAGGGTTACAGACCAGAGCAGTGCCAGGACAGGGTTACACATCAGAGCGGTGCCAGGACAGGGTTACAGGCCAGAGCGGTGCCAGGACAGGATTACAGAGCAGAGCGGTACTGAGACAGGGTTACAGAGCAGAGTGGTGCCAGGACAGGGTTACAGAGCAGAGTGATACCGGGACAGGGTTACAGAGCAGAGCGGTGCCAGGACAGGGTTACAGAGCAGAGTGGTGCCAGGACAGGGTTACAGAGCAGAGTGGTGCCAGGACAGGGTTACAGAGCAGAGTGGTGCCAGGACAGGGTTACAAACCAGAGCGGTGCCGGGACAAGGTTACAGAGCAGAGTGGGACAGGAGAGGGTTACAGAGCAGAGTGGTGCCAGGACAGGATTACAGAGCAGAGCGGTGCCAGGACAGGATTACAGAGCAGAGCGGTGCCAGGACAGGATTACAGAGCAGAGAGGTGCCAGGACAGGGTTACAGAGCAGAGTGGTGCCAGGACAGGGTTACAGAGCAGAGCAGTGCCAGGACAGGATTACAGAGCAGAGCGGTGCCAGGACAGGATTACAGAGCAGAGTGGTGCCAGGACAGGGTTACAGAGCAGAGTGGTGCCAGGACAGGGTTACAGAGCAGAGTGGTACCGGGACAGGGTTACAGAGCAGAGCAGGATAGGGTTACAGACCTGAGTGGTGCCCGGGACAGTGTTACAGAGCAGAGTGGTGCCAGGACAGGGTTACAGAGCAGAGTGGTGCCCGGGACAGGGTTACAGAGCCGAGTGGTGCCCGGGACAGGGTTACAGAGCAGAGTGGTGCCCGGGACAGGGTTACAGAGCAGAGCGGTGCCCGGAACAGGATTACAGAGCAGATTGGTGCCAGGACAGGGTTACAGAGCAGAGTGATACCGGGACAGGGTTACAGAGCAGAGCGGTGCCATGACAGGGTTACAGAGCAGAGTGGTGCCAGGACAGGGTTACAGAGCAGAGTGGTGCCAGGACAGGGTTACAGAGCAGAGTGGTGCCAGGACAGGGTTACAAACCAGAGCGGTGCTGGGACAGGGTTGCAGAGCAGAGTGGGACAGGGTTACAGAGCAGAGTGGTACCAGGACAGGGTTACAGAGCAGAGCAGGACAGGGTTACAGACCAGAGTGGTGCCAGGACAGGGTTACAGAGCAGAGTGGTACCGGGACAGGGTTACAGAGCAGAGCAGGACAGGACAGGGTTACAGAGCAGAGTGGTGCCACGACAGGGTTACAGAGCAGAGTGGTGCCAGGACAGGGTTACAGAGCAGAGCGGTGCCAGGACAGGGTTACAGAGCAGAGTGGTGCCAGGACAGGGTTACAGAGCAGAGTGGTACTGGGACAAGGTTACAGAGCAGAGCGGTGCCAGGACAGGGTTACAGAGCAGAGAGGTGCCAGGACAGGGTTACAGAGCAGAGCGGTGCCAGGACAGGATTACATAGCAGAGTGGTGCAGGACAGGGTTACAGAGCAGAGCGGTGCCAGGACAGGGTTACAGAGCAGAGCGGTGCCAGGACTGGATTACAGAGCAGAGTGGTGCCAGGACAGGGTTACAGAGCAGAGTGGTGCCAGGACAGGTTACAAACCAGAGCGGTGCTGGGACAGGGTTGCAGAGCAGAGTGGGACAGGGTTACAGAGCAGAGTGGTACCAGGACAGGGTTACAGAGCAGAGCAGGACAGGGTTACAGACCAGAGTGGTGCCAGGACAGGGCTACAGAGCAGAGTGGTACCAGGACAGGGTTACAGAGCAGAGCAGGACAGGACAGGGTTACAGAGCAGAGTGGTGCCAGGACAGGGTTACAGAGCAGAGTGGTGCCAGGACAGGGTTACAGAGCAGAGCGGTGCCAGGACAGGGTTACAGAGCAGAGTGGTGCCAGGACAGGGTTACAGAGCAGAGTGGTACTGGGACAAGGTTACAGAGCAGAGCGGTGCCAGGACAGGGTTACAGAGCAGAGAGGTGCCAGGACAGGGTTACAGAGCAGAGCGGTGCCAGGACAGGATTACATAGCAGAGTGGTGCCAGGACAGGGTTACAGAGCAGAGTGGTGCCAGGACAGGGTTACAGAGCAGAGCAGGATAGGGTTACAGACCTGAGTGGTGCCCGGGACAGTGTTACAAAGCAGAGTGGTGCCAGGACAGGGTTACAGAGCAGAGCGGTGCCCGGAACAGGATTACAGAGCTGATTGGTGCCAGGACAGGGTTACAGAGCAGAGTGATACCGGGACAGGGTTACAGAGCAGAGCGGTGCCATGACAGGGTTACAGAGCAGAGTGGTGCCAGGACAGGGTTACAGAGCAGAGTGGTACCAGGCCAGGGTTACAGAGCAGAGTGGTGCCAGGACAGGGTTACAAACCAGAGCGGTGCCAGGAGGCAGGGTTGCAGAGCAGAGTGGGACAGGGTTACAGGGTTACAGAGCAGAGTGGTACCAGGACAGGGTTACAGAGCAGAGCAGGACAGGGTTACAGACCAGAGCGGTGCCAGGACAGGGTTACAGAGCAGAGCGGTGCCAGGACAGGGTTACAGAGCAGAGTGGGACAGGAGAGGGTTACAGAGCAGAGTGGTGCCAGGACAGGATTACAGAGCAGAGCGGTGCCAGGACAGGATTACAGAGCAGAGCGGGACAGGGTTACAGAGCAGAGTGGTGCCAGGACAGGGTTACAGAGCAGAGTGGTACCAGGACAGGGTTACAGAGCAGAGCGGTGCCAGGACAGGGTTACAGAGCAGAGTGGTACTGGGACAGCGTTACAGAGCAGAGCGGTGCCAGGACAGGGTTACAGAGCAGAGCGGGACAGGGTTACAGAGCAGAGTGGTGCCAGGACAGGGTTACAGAGCAGAGTGGTACCAGGACAGGGTTACAGAGCAGAGCGGTGCCAGGACAGGGTTACAGAGCAGAGTGGTGCCAGGACAGGGTTACAGAGCAGAGTGGTGCCTGTAGGGTTGCAGAGCAGAGTGGGACAGGGTTACAGAGCAGAGTGGTACCAGGACAGGGTTACAGAGCAGAGCAGGACAGGGTTACAGAGCAGAGTGGTACCGGGACAGGGTTACAGAGCAGAGCAGGACAGGGTTACAGACCAGAGTGGTGCCAGGACAGGGTTACAGAGCAGAGAGGTGCCAGGACAGGGTTACAGAGCAGAGCGGTGCCAGGACAGGATTACATAGCAGAGTGGTGCAAGGACAGGGTTACAGAGCAGAGTGGTGCCAGGACAGGATTACAGAGCAGAGTGGTACTGGGACAGGGTTAAGGTCTGTAACCCTATCCGTAGGTTACAGAGCAGAGTGGTGCCAGGACAGGGTTACAGAGCAGAGTGGTACTGGGACAAGGTTACAGAGCAGAGCGGTGCCAGGACAGGGTTACAGAGCAGAGAGGTGCCAGGACAGGGTTACAGAGCAGAGCGGTGCCAGGACAGGATTACATAGCAGAGTGGTGCAAGGACAGGGTTACAGAGCAGAGCGGTGCCAGGACAGGGTTACAGAGCAGAGAGGTGCCAGGACAGGGTTACAGAGCAGAGTGGTGCCAGGACAGGATTACAGAGCAGAGCGGTGCCAGGACAGGATTACAGAGCAGAGCGGTGCCAGGACAGGATTACAGAGCAGAGTGGTGCCAGGACAGGGTTACATAGCAGAGTGGTGCCAGGACAGGGTTACAGAGCAGAGTGGTACCGGGACAGGGTTACAGAGCAGAGCAGGATAGGGTTACAGACCTGAGTGGTGCCCGGGACAGTGTTACAGAGCAGAGTGGTGCCAGGACAGGGTTACAGAGCAGAGTGGTGCCAGGACAGGGTTACAGAGCAGAGTGGTACCGGGACAGGGTTACAGAGCAGAGCAGGACAGGACAGGGTTACAGAGCAGAGTGGTGCCACGACAGGGTTACAGAGCAGAGTGGTGCCAGGACAGGGTTACAGAGCAGAGCGGTGCCAGGACAGGGTTACAGAGCAGAGTGGTGCCAGGACAGGGTTACAGAGCAGAGTGGTACTGGGACAAGGTTACAGAGCAGAGCAGTGCCAGGACAGGGTTACAGAGCAGAGAGGTGCCAGGACAGGGTTACAGAGCAGAGCGGTACCAGGCCAGGATTACATAGCAGAGTGGTGCAAGGACAGGGTTACAGAGCAGAGCGGTGCCAGGACAGGGTTACAGAGCAGAGCGGTGCCAGGACAGGGTTACAGAGCAGAGTGGTGCCAGGACAGGGTTACAGAGCAGAGCGGTGCCAGGACAGGGTTACAGAGCAGAGCGGTGCCAGGACAGGGTTACAGAGCAGAGTGGTGCCAGGACAGGGTTACAGAGCAGAGTGGTGCCGGGACAGTGTTACAGAGCAGAGCGGTGCCAGAACAGGGTTACAGAGCAGAGTGGTGCCAGGACAGGGTTACAGAGCAGAGTGGTGCCAGGACAGGGTGACGGAGCAGAGTGGTACCGGGACAGGGTTACAG
>NC_056430.1:70760431-70777931 GCF_018296145.1 Oncorhynchus tshawytscha | reverse complement strand
CCTAGCTCTGTACCTAGGAGCAACTTCAGGTTACAGTAACTGTATGTCTGTCTACCTATCAGGACTGTCAGACGGTCATAATAAGCAGCTTGGTATTGGTATGCATTAGGATCCCCATTAGCTGTTGGGAAAGCAGCAGCTTCTCCACCTGGGGTCCAACACAGAACATGAACCATGACATAATACAGAACAGGTACATCACAAGGACAGCGCAATACACATTTAAAAAATGGCACAGGTAGCCTACGCGGTTCAGTTGCTCTTGGCTTCACTATCAGATTCTGATCCACAGAGTCGACCAGAAGCGTCTTTCAGCACTGACAACTCCATTAAGGAAGTAGAAGAGAGGAGGGGGTGAGAGTCTGCTGGCAGCAATGTTAGCCCCTGATTACTGGTTACTGGCAGGCACACACACACACACTGTACTGGTACCTGGCAGTCACCCACCACGGCAGTGAACCATGCTCCATTGGTTCACAGACAAACATAGAGTTGGGCTGCCCTCTGCTGGTTATAACCTCAAATTAACAGT
This sequence comes from Oncorhynchus tshawytscha, assembly GCF_018296145.1. Lineage (NCBI taxonomy): Eukaryota > Metazoa > Chordata > Actinopteri > Salmoniformes > Salmonidae > Oncorhynchus > Oncorhynchus tshawytscha. Next base: position 70,777,399 of record NC_056430.1, on the reverse strand, counting down.
TGTCCTTTATCAAGTAATCTCGGGAAACACAGAACTAAAATCTGTCCATGAGGGGTTATTGACATGGTAGCCTATTATCAAATAAAAGTGAAGTCCTACAGTCTATAAAGGTTTGTTTCATAAGACAATTCGTAAGGCAATGCAATCTAACAAATATTTACTATTTTCCACATGCTCAACATTTTAGGACTAATTCCAGTGGCCTACTTAAAACATTGTCACTACACCCATAACAGACCACATGACGTGACAGTGATCCTTCGGTCCAGCACATGCAGTAGCCTCCAGCATAAAGAAATGAAGAACACTTGTGTTTCCTGCAACCATCGCGAATTAGCAGCATCTGGCTACATCAAAACAACTGGATCATATTCATGGGACAACATTGACCAACCTTAATGAACCCAGTAGCCTACAACAGGTGTTCTCAACCAGGGGTACAGGACCCCTGGCGGTACGTGAGAACACTCACGAGACCATAGGCTTCGGGGTCAAATGCACATGTGGGGGTACCTCAGGGATATTCTGAGCAGAGCCTAATTAAACTGGTGGTACCGCAACAGAAACAGGTTGGGAACCACTGGACTACAGTTTACATCTCAACGTCATACGCAAGAAGATGCGCTCATTGCGCTGTTGTTGTCATTGCGTAGCATGAATGGGTGGACTGCCTTTGGCTTCTTGGCTTGTTGTGTTGTACATCAGCGCAGCGCCACCTCGAGGCGAAGGAAGAGAAGCGCTCGGGGACCAGGGCTGGGCATGCATCAGGCTCCCTCACTGTATGTGACCGCACCGTGCATCAACAGATTTACAGGATACAAATCGGATGCTGAATACTCCGTACCTGACAAAAGGTGAGTGAGATGCACGTTTTATTACTCCGCCGTATCCGACCACACCCAGACAATGCATTTGCCCGCGACCTGCCTTAAAGAAAAGAAGGCCCGCGAAATGAACATTCTAGGCTATTTGTGTCGGAGGGTACCAGGCTATGTCGTCCATAACGGTACAGCCCAGCCAGCACATCAAATTGGCGACCTAAACAACACGTGATGGGTTATTATTTTACGCCTTTCAAATACCTATATGTGTAATTCGGTGTTACGCGTTGCCCTAAATGGCACTCGTAATACCACATATTTTTAAGCTATCGATTATGATAAAAAAATGTCATATAAGCTTTCAACCGCAAAAGGTTACCGACCAGACTGAAAAACTGCAGCATCAGTTGCCATTCATCAATCAATATGGTGTCTAGTACATCCAAAACAGCCTATGTTAATAAAAACAAATCATGATTATTATTATTATTAAATATTATTAAATAAGGAACTGAACGGTCGCTAACGCAGGGTTGGTTGTTTTTTATGCTCAGGCAGGGCCATCTACAGTAGCTTCCAGAGATAAATGATGAGCTGTCATTTACGATATAGCTCTGTAATTGAGAGAAGGGGGAAGAACGAGAGAGAGAGAGAGAGACGGCAACGAAACCAATGCAAAAACGTCGGGCACAATTGCGAGACCGAGGCCGCATAGAGGGTTAACCAATCCAATTCCACAATGGGGAATCAGGACTGTCTGGTCGCATTCACATAGGAATCATCTACCCTCATTCGGGGCCAAGATATGACAAGGTGCCTGATTAGATTACATCGCGCTAAATCACATTTTCACTGATGGGGCATCGTGAGTCAGCATGGCCTACCAGTACCATACCCCTTCAAGCATTGCCTATGGAGGCCTGTGCCACTGCAACCTGAACGGCAGGCTTGCTAGGCCATATAGTCATAGTGTGTTTTTATGTAGGCTACCGTAGGCCTACACATATAGGAATTATGACCAAAAAATGAGCACCAGATGGTATGTTTCTTCTGAGCGGAAATGGGGTTGACTGTCAGTGTGTGTGTGTGTCCTTCTCTCTCTATCTGTGTACCTGCTGTGATCTCTGTGCCTGTCCTGAGTCATACTCATGTCATACAGTATCTTCACGTCTCTCAGGTTGGTCTGCCTGGTCTATCTAAGCCATCTGATCAACTATCCAACAGTGATGGTCGTTGTTTAGATCCTGTACAGGTAGCCTGTATTCCAGCCTGCTGTGACACAACATATCCACCATCACTGAACGACCACTCTCAGTTCAGTGACATTGGTTCAGTGCGACTTTGGTTTGGTGACCCGGCAAAACACTCCGTAATTAAATGTGGCCGTTAAGCAGGATGTCAAACAGTCAGTGACATATTATCTAATTTCTTCTGGAATGGTTGCAATGTAGCCTATTCTAAAGCCTCATTGTTAGCAACGAGGTCCAGTCATACCAGCAGGTTAGTGTGCTGGGCATTTAGTTTAAAGAAACCTCTTTGCTGAGTTTAGGTGTGACAAAGTTGTTCACTTTATCCCTGTTTGTTTTTAGGTTCGTATCCATCCCCTTCATTCGACTTTGTCGAAAGTCGTTAGAATGTTGTGTCGATAATACATTATAATAATAGGCCTACACTTGATTGGTAGAGAGCTTTTTATTTACAGACAAAAATGACAAAGCTCTTTACATTGTGAGCAGCCATATCAAATGCTTCAATAAAAAGGGTAATGATTGTGTTCCCTCCATTTACAGTTGGATGTTATGACTGGTTGTTCTAACTGATGCTGACCGTGGGCTCTATTCAATCTGTATTGCTGAAGTGTTACAGATTGTGTGATCTACATTTTAAAGGTCATGTCCCATTGAGCCGAGATACGCAGCGGTTACCGCGAATGCAGTCTCCTCTAACGCCGGGGAACGTGGCCTTTAAACATTCATTCACGCTGCACCGTTGAACTTCTGCGACACTGATTGAGTGGAGCCCCTTGTCTTCTTACACAGTGTGTCATAGGGGTTAAAGGTGAGCAGGTGTGGCAGTGGACGTGGCAGAGATGAGTGTCTCTTCCTGGTTCCTGGTGAGTGGCGGGGGCATGAGGCACCGCCTCCCCTGGGAGATGATCTTTGTTGGTCGAGACGACTGTGAACTCATGTTACAGGTAAATCATATTTCGTTTTGTAGCGAGTCCAGAACGGAACTCGAACCCGGGTACTGGAGAACGCCAGCCCAACAACTGTAGCCGTTATGCCTAAACTGTAGAACCGCTGCTAACGTTACGGAGGTGCGTCGATGAACCACTCTGGCATGATGAGTAACCTGAAGACGTGCGGTAGCTCCCAGAGCTGATCTCTAGGCTTTAGCCTTGGCAAGAGACCTGGGTTCGAAATCTAGTGGGTCACACTGCTGCAGGTGTCTGCAGGACCAAATGTAATCTATGTCATCTGGATTATAAAGAGATTAGCAGGATTATATTGATTGACTGGATTATTGTGTCTTTAGTCCCGCAGTGTGGACAAACAGCATGCCGTTATCAACTATGAACCAACCACGGACGAACATAAAGTCAAGGACCTGGGAAGCCTGAATGGGGTTAAGTCAGATTTGAATAATAAATATGAATATGAAATGATTCATGTGCTTCGTAACCTGTTCTAAACTGCTAATAATGATATTCCTTTCCTTCCAGACATTTGTGAATGATGTCAGAATACAGGAGCAGGTGTATATCACTTTGAAAATTGACGACAAGTTGAGGTTTGGATATGATATCCTGTCATGGTGCCATTTTGTCTTTGAAGCTTAGCCTACAGTAGTTCATTGAAATGTCATCAATAGGAATGACAGCGACAAAAAAAAGGACTTCAAGACCAGAATACGGGTATATAAAACTGTACCGTAATCCCTCTTAATATGCTGCCTGAAAAATCATCTAACCTTTCAAACTTACCACTGTGTCTAATGCATAATAGATTAGCATATCTGTTTCTGGACTGTACGTCGCTCTGAATAAGAATGTATGCCGTTAAACGACTAAAATGTGAAATATCTGTGCTATCTCCTGTGAAGAGCTAAGCCTGTGCTGTACAATCACCTTTCCTTAACCTGTCTCACATACCAACCTGTTCACTGTGGTGCGAGGAGAGCTCCATGTCCCCGAGGAAGCACTAAAGGTTGGTTGGACAGTAGGCTAAAGAAATAGCTAGTTCTCTTTCTGTGTTTCCTATCATCCTATCTCCTCGCCTTTTTCTCAACCATATTGGAGGAGAGGTTCCAAGGTCCCTCCCCTCTGACTTTCTTCTCCCATCCATTTTGAGAAGGAGGCAAGGAGAGAGGATGCGAGGACTCGAGGAAATATGAATTGAGAAAGAGCCCCAGTAAAATACGCTTACAAAGTACTATGAAAGGAAAAGCTCTGAGAAAGACCTTTTTTTCCTACTACGCTGGTTGGTGCATGTTTAATGGAGATTATGTTCAGTCAAGAACGGCGGCAGTTTCTGCTGCATGTGGCAAAACCTCACTGCTTTTGTTCGAACGACAAAAACCATACTTTTTGAGGAACTTGGTGATACATTGTTCAGTTAGGCCTGTCTGAATCCTAACGTGAGTTCTACATGCATACATTACTCTGATTTTGCGTGAATCATGAACTGATGCCAATTGAGATTTGCACAACAACAACAAAAATTCTATGCTTACAACCAAGACTGTGACTACTGTATAATTTCACTGATGCAAGGATCGATTGTCCCATGTATGTTGGTGCAAACATAGAAGAGCTCCTTATCAGACTTACCCTTGTAATCATATCTCTAATGGTGTGAGCTCATCTCCTCTCTGTGTTGTTCTGTGTCCTCGTCTATCAGCATGAGAAGTTTAATAGTCAGCTCCTGCTGCAGATGGTAAAGCCTCCAGAAGCTGCTCCGGTACCATCCAGACCTGCAGTAGAGGTCAAGGCTGCAGCCGAGGGTGGTTCCGAGGGTGGCTCCGACGGGGCGGTGGCAGTGGGTAGTAAACCCCCTGAGACCAGCAGAGAGGGGGCCGGGGACGACAAGCTGGCAGGTGAGAGGGTCTGCACTCTGCATGGACCTTGGAGGGTGACACAGGTGACAGGATTAGGTTAACAGAGATGACAGGACTAGATGACAGAGGTGACAGGATTTTGGCGATGCCACACACCCACACAGTCTGTGCTGTGACAACCGTGTGTCCTGTATTTTTAGTTTCCTACACTAGGCTGTCACCTTAATGTGATTCTAAAGAGCTCTGACTTGGAGACAAATTTGGAGGTCAAACTGTTCTGCCACAATATGTATTTTGGGGACTTGTGTGGGTACAAAGTGGTAGTTCGAATTTGCAGAGGTCGTTGTTTGTTTCTCAGGGGACATTGCAGTAGAACAGTGGTTCTCAAACTTTTTATAGTCCCGTACCCATTCAAACATTCAACCTCCAGCTGCATACCCCCTCTAGAACCAGGGTCAGCACACTCTCAAATGTTTTTTTTTTTACCATCATTGTAAGCCTGCTACACACACTATACAATACATTTATTAAATATAAGAATGAGTGTGAGCTTTTGTCACAAGTGTGAAATGATAAAGAGCTGTTATAGGACCAGGGCACAAACAATAATATAATAATCATCAATACTTTTTCTCTTTATTTAACCATCTTACATATAAAACCTTATTTGTTCATAGAAAATTGTGAATAACTAATTGTGAATAACTAATGAGAAGGGTGTGCTTGAAAGGATGCACATAACTCTGAAATGTTGGGTTGAGTCCCAGTCTTAAATAATTTTCCACGCAGTCTTTGCCTGTATTTAGTTTTCATGCTAGTGAGGGCCAAGAATCCATTCTCACATAGGTACATGGTTGCAAAGGGCATCAGTGTCTTAACAGTGCAATTTTCCAAGGGTATGATACTCTGAGCGCAGCCCAATCCAGAAATCTGGCAGTGGCTTCTGATTAAATTACATTTTCACTTGTTGCAATTTCGATGAGGCTCTCTTGTCCAGATATCAGTAAGTGGACTGGAGGCAGCGCATGAAAGGGATAACATATCCAGTTGTTTGTGTCATCCGTTTCAGGAAATTACCTGCGTAAATGCGCACCCAACTCAGGTGCTTCGCTATATCACATTTGACATTGTCCGTAAGTTTGAGTTCATTTGCACACACAAAAAAAATCATACAATGATGGAAAGACCTGTGTGTTGTCCTTGTTAATGCAGACAGAGAAGAGCTCCAACTTCTTAATCATAGCCTCACTTTTGTCCCACACATAGTTGCAGAGAGTCCCTGTAATCCTAGATTCAGATCATTCTGGTGAGAAAAAACATCACCCAGATAGGCCAGTCGTGTGAGAAACTCATCATCATGCAAGTGGTCAGACAAGTGAAAATTATGGTCAGTGAAGAAAACTTTAAGCTCGTCTATCAATTCAAAGAAACGTGTCAATACTTTGGCCCTTGATAATCAGTGCACTTCTGTATGTTGTAAAAGCGTTACATGGTCGCTGCCCATATCATTGCATAGTGCAGAAAATACACAAGAGTTCATGGGCCTTGCTTTAACAAAGTTAACTATTTTCACTGTAGTGTCCAAAACGTATTTCAAGCTGTCAGGCATTCCCTTGGCACCAAGAGCCTCTCGGTGGATGCTGCAGTGCACACAAGTGGTGTCGGGAGCAACTGCTTGCACACTTCATTACCACTCCACTATGTCTACTTGTTATGGCTTTCGCGCCATCAGTACAGATACCAAAACATCTTGAACACCAAAGTCCATTTGATGTGACAAAACTGTCCAGTACTTTTAAAATATCCTCTCCTGTTGTCCTGGTTTCCAGTGGTTTGCAGAAGAGGATGTCTTCCTTAATTTACCCCCCATAAACATAACGGACATATACCAGGAGCTGTGCCAGGCCCGCCAGGTCTGGTGACGCATCCAGCTGTAACGCATAGAATTCACTGGCATGTATGCGAAGCAGTAATTGTTTTAAAACATCTCCTGCCATGTCACTGATGCATCGTGAAACAGTGTTGTTTGATGAAGGCATTGTCTGTATAGCTTTTTTGGCCTTTTCCCCCAGCATTGTCCCTGCCAGATCCGCGGCAGCAGGAAGAATTAAGTCCTCCACAATAGTATGGGACTTGCCTGTCCTAGCCACTTGGTAGCTCACCATATAAGACGCTTCTAGCCCCCTCTAGCCCCTTCTCATTTCTCATTAATGGTATCTGTTGCTTTTATACACGAAAGTTGTCTTAATTTTCGCTCAAAAAACTCCTGTGGCTTATTTTTCAAATTGGCATGTTTTGTTTCTAAATGTCTGCGCAAGAGTGAAGGTTTCATCGAATTGTGAGATAGTACTTTTGCACATATAACGCACTGTGGTTGAGGAAAGGCACTACTCCCAATATAAATTAACCCCAAATCAATGTAGTTCTCATCATATTTGTGCCTCTTCGATGGTCCAACGTCCCTGTCTGTTGTTCGGTGATTTCCCGGGTAAGGAGGCAGTAGCTCTTTGGCTGCATCAGATTCACAACTGGTTGTGTACATGCTAGCTGGGCTAGCAACAAATGTATAATAACTGATGCTAGCATCTGATGTGCTTGTGGAAGCAGAACAACTTGTGTCGTCGACAGGTGCAGGTGTAGTACTGCTAGTAGTAGTAGCAGTACTACCAGTAGAGCTGGTATGTGTCTCTATGGACGCCGGCCTAATATTTTTTAACCATTTATCAATTTTCGAGCAAACGGAATGAGCAGCAGCTACGTTTGGCTACTTACGGACCGTTAATGGAATTCCCGCGAGAGAGTAACTGGTAATGTGATTGGATGTTAATTATTTGACTAGGCTACCTGTATTTGACATTGTGTTGTTATTTCACTGAACGCTATTTTTGGCAGTGAAACGAGGCTACTCATGCAAGAAAAAAACCTCACCCAAATGTATAGCCCTGTTGGAAAATATAAATGGACTGTTTGAAAATGTGAAGAATTATTTTTTTTTTATAAAAAAATATATATATATTTTTTAAATGTATGTGAATCACATTTTTATTTGGTGTACCTTCCGAAGGCAATGCGCGGATACCTGCGGTAGACAAACTAGGAGGTTAAACTTGTTCTGTCACAATAGTCTTTTGGAAGACTGTGAGGAAACACAATTTCAGTTCAAAACCAAATCTGTGTCTTTCTCACTGACCTTGGTGTTGTTTCTTTCCCAGGGGACATTGCAGTACTAAAAAGGGGCACCCCTCTGTATGGCCAGCCTTCCTGGTGGGGGGACGGGGACGCAGACGATGAGAACTCTGGGAAGCAGGATGGGACGACAACTGACAGGAAGCAGGAGAGATCTGAGTCAGGTAGATGCTGTCTAGCCTGGAATACAGACTGAAGTTAGCTGTGTTTCACTTTGTCTGTCTGTCTGCCTGTCTGTCTGTGTGCCTGTTTATACATCAAAAACCACCCTACCAGATAACAGTAGACGTTTGCCTTTCTGGTAGCATAGGACAGCAATTGAATCTCAAAGTCTAAGTCCTTGTATTACGCCATCTTGATATCTGCTTCAAACGACAGATTGTAAAGACCCCAAGGAGACAACAGCCGGGGCCCAGGAGAATGGCCTGTATACCTCAAGCCAGGAGCCCAGTTACTTCGAGATCCCCTCCTATACCAATGAACCCCCCTCCCAAGACATGGAAGGCGCCACCACCACTAACCCCGCCTCCGGCCTTGAAGCCGTCCCCCAGGGCCACGCCTCCTTCACCATCGAGTTTGACCTGCAGGCGTCCAATAAGGTGGCGGTTAAGGACCGGGTGGCAAAGGCGGTGCCGGAGGTGAGGCAACGGCCCCCAAAGAAGGGCGCGGGAGAGGAGCTGAGCGCCCTGCAAACTGCCATGGTGGCGGCGGAGGTGAAAGTAGCTGATTGGCTGGCCCAGAACGAGATCCCATTGGCCCGTACGGAGTCGGTTGACAGAGTGGTGGAGGACGACGGGGAGAGCGTGAAGAGTGATGTGCCGGTTCAGCTGAAGAGTCTTAAAGGTAGGACCAATCAACCAATCACCATAAGAATAGAATTGAGATTTTTCCGTCAGCAAGTCCTCTTGCTATTACATTACATAGCACTACACAGTTATTACACTATGAGACAGTTTCCCAAACACAGATTAAGATTAGTCCTTGATTTGAAAGCATGCGCATCGAAAGCGCTTCATAGTCTAGGACTATGTTTAATCGTGTCTGGGAAACCAACCCAATAGGTTCATAGGATTATAACTGCACACACCAAACGTCCAACCCCCTTCTCTCTCGTTTCAGGTAGTAAACACGAGGACGGTACCCAGAGCGACTCAGAGAACGCAGCCGCGCTGGGCGAGCAACGCCGGGCCGCCCTCGAGGACCACTCCAGGGGGCTGTGGGGCGGCCGACTAGAGGGGTCAGGGGTCAAAATACGAGAGGGGCGTGCCAACGTCCCAGAGGGACTCTTTGCCGAGGAAGATAGCCCAGCCCGACGACACAGGTCCTCAACTTCCAAAATGGCACCCATTGGAGGAGAGTTAAGAGAGAGAGAGAGGACCAAGGATTCCGTTCCTTACCACCGCGACCAACACCAACCGATAGGACTTGGGGAGGGGTTTCAGAATCGCCGTGGAGATGACTATAGCGACCGGGGGACCTATACCATAGAGATAGAGAACGAAGATAACCAAGAGGAGGAGGCCAGGAGAATGATTGACAAGGTGGGGATGGTAAATAATGAGCTTAAACTGTCATTTGAATCCTGTTTCATCTGAATAACAATTTTACACAGTCATTAGTCCCAGAATTGGTGTCTTTTTGTCAAGGGCATGGCCTCGTATTTACTGCAAGTGGTACTGTGCAAGTGCACTGATCCCACATTGTGTTGACCTCTCGATTGAATGTTTGGTTGAATATTTATTGAAGTCCATGTTCTGGCCCAGGTATTTGGTGTGGAGGACTACCAGACTCTGTCCAGGGTGGCGGGCTATCCTGACATCCAGAGAGAGAGACTGACCACTCAGAGGCCAGGCTCCGGAGACAGAGGCAAGCCTGGACGTATCGAACCAGAGGTAACAGCATTTCTGTCTGTCTACACAGAGAATCTCCATTGCAGAGGAGTGAAGGGGTTCAACTCCAAGTCAGACACTACTGTAGATTTGCTATTTTTATACTCCCAAGATTACGACAGACCTCACACATAAAGAAAGCTTAAAGTTTGATGCCATTCCTTGTGGGGAAAAAATACAAGTTTTTATAAAGAAAGGATACATGCTCTCAAAAGTGCAGTTGTGTTTGAAGTAGTCCTAAGCATTTTACCTGTAAATAATAGATGTGTACATGCCACTGTGACACTCTGACTAGTAGAAATTGTCCTCGTCTTCCCCTGTGCTCTAGTCTCTCCCCTTTATGTTGGGGACTGGGTGTTGTTCAATTTCGGTTTCTCCCCTGTTTGTCCTCCAGTCTCTCCCAGAGGAGCTGGTTGTGGGCGGTCCCAGGTGGGTCTCCCAATGGGCTACTCTGGCAGCCAGCCACATCAGGACTGACCCTGAGGGCTCTGGAGCGGAGTCCCATGTCCACTACCACACCGAGGACAGAGGTGCTACTGCTGGGCTTAGACCTGTTCTGAAATTGAAGTGCTTTGCTGTTTTTCAGTTGTTTTTCATTTATTAGTCATACCACCTTTTTCAGTATAAAGTCAATAATAACTAGAATAAAGAAAAGTGTTGGGTATTTATATTGCCAATATATGAGAGTTAGTTAGACACAGTAGATATTATTGTGTAGAAATGATTATGATGTTTTATACCCTGTCTCTCTATAGCTGAGATCAGTGAGTCCAGTCACTCTGCCTCCATGGCCTCCACCAGCTATACAGAGCGCAAGAGGAGAACCCTGCCCCAGCTCCCCTCCACTGAGGAGACAACCCCAGGGGGGAGAAGATCCCCTGGTCCAGCTCACCGCCCCTCCGATGTGGGGGAGAAACAGGACACTGAGCTCCAGGAGAAGGAGAACCAGGAGACGGGGAGAGGAGGGAGGACCAAGCCTGGTGGTGGAGGTGGTGGGGGTAGCCAGGCTGGTAGTGTTGGTGGAAGCACCAGAGGAAGTCCGAAAAAAGGCTCTCCAGCGAAGAACCAAGATGCGGGAAGCCGGAAAGAAACTGTGTTGGCGAAACTGCCTCCTCGGCCAGGGAATAGTGGGGGGAAGAGACTGGAGGAGGCACGGAGGAGGAAGAAGGAGATGGAGGAGAAGGCTAAAGAAAGGGAGAGTGCTGGGAAGCCGCTTCTTAGACAAGAGAGCTTTACGGTGGAGAGACCCAGCACCAACGTCCCCCAGGAGCTCATCCCACGGATTGACACGCAAACTGGGGCACGAATACTGACAAAGGAGGGCAGGGAGGATGGTACCACCCGGCAGAAGGACTCAGAGGCGGTGGCTGCGTTTCTGGAGACAACGGTATCAGACCTGGGTGAACCAATTAGCCAGTCCATCGAGGGGTCTTTGTCGCCCGAGTCGGATGTGGACACCACCAGCACCGTTAGCCAGGCAGCGGGCGTCGGAGGGCGGAAGGTGGTCCACCAGAAGAGACGTACCCTAACTGCCCAGCAGAAAGAGAGGGAGAAGACGGTGCTGTGTTCCTCCACCAAGGGGCCTACCAGAGCCAGAGATACCCAGGATAGGAAACCCAAATCCAGACCATCTGGAGGACAAGGGACCCGCCAAGCTGGTCGTGCCTGGACCTCCCTGGACCTAACAGATGACGACGTCAACTCCAACTCCCTTCTCTCCGACTCCCAACCGTCCTTACAGGAGGTTAGCTCCCACAGTTCCCACGCCAGAACCCAGGCCGGAAGCACCAGAGTGGAGGCTAGCACCAAGGCTAGCCGGGCTAAAAACACCCAGGCATCCAGCACCACCACAAACACCCTCAGTAAACCTACCACCACCTTGCCCAAGGTGCGGCCCACCCGGGCCTCGATACTCAGACGTGCCCGTTTGGGGGACTCCTCCGATACCGAACCAGCCGACATGGACCGGATGTCCGTAGCCTCCGAGGCTAGCACCACTAGCTCCAGGTCCGCGGCTCCCGGACCAGGGTTCCGGAGAGGCCTGTCCCGCATTGAGGCCCTGGCCCAGCCCAGGAAGCCCAGGATGGGATCTCCGTCTGCCCAGAGTGACTCAGAGGCCACAGGGGGCCGTAGCCGGGGGATAGGGGCTCGTAGCATTGCTACCGACTACGCCGTCCGACAGGGACTCAGAGGAGTCAGCAACATGGGAGGGATAATACCCAGGGCCAGGGCTAACAGCGCCTCCAAACTACCTGACAAGTCTAAGGGCTACATCACCCCCACAGGTAACATACTGTACTGTCTGATACAGAAGTAGTGTTTCTAAGTGACTGTTCTCTTATCCACCGCAATGTTTGATTTGGTATCATGTTTGTGCTATAGTCTTTGTAGGTTCTGTCATTATTCAGCATAGTAAAAGTAAAATCTCTTCTCTATGGACAGTTGTGTGTATCTAGTAGTGGTAAAGCCCTCAATCACTACTACTGCTACTGACAAAACATCCTCTCTTGACTCCAGCGGGTGGCCGGTGGCGCCGGATGCCCATGGACTACGCCTCCACCTCGGAGGACGAGTTCGGCTCCAACCGCCACCCGTCCAAGCACGGCGGTCCCGCCCGGCAGTTTGCGTCGCCGCGGCTGACCCAGCTGGGTGGCTCCGCCCCTGCCACGCCCAGTCCGGGGGGTATAGCGGCTCTGAGGCAGCAGTCAGCAGGCAGAGAACAGGAGGAGTACATGAAGGACTGGACCACTCACAGTGAAGAGATCGCCAGGTATGGAGGAGCAGTCTGTACTGTACATATACAGAGAAACTGTAGGGTCAATTCTAGAGGGGAGCAATCTCACTAGGCCTATACAATATAATAGGGTCAATTCTATAGGGGAGCAATCTCACTAGGCCTATACAATATAATAGGGTCAATTCTATAGGGGAGCAAGTTACTTTGAGAACCAGTTGAACCTCAAAAGTATCCATTTTGCAACATTCATTATTTCACTATTTGCACTATATACGCACAATAATACACATTAGAAGTCAAATCAAGGGTATTTAACTGATTCATTCCCTGTATGTTGACAGGATCAGTCAGGACCTAGCCAAAGACCTGGCCATGCTGGCCAGGGAGATCCATGACGTGGCCGGAGAGATCGACTCAGTCAGCCCAGCCGCTAGTGCTGCCACTGACCCAGGAGCCATGGTACTACACATCCCACGATGCAATAATCCCACTTTATGTAGCTGTTGACATCAGACATGATTTCCCCAAAAGTCTGAGCTACATGTACATATCAGGGCCCATATTCATAAAGCGTCTCAGAGTAGGAGTGCTGATCTAGGAATATGATCTAAATTCTAAAAACTGAGCCTAGATCAGTACTCCTTTCAGAAGCTATATAAATACGGGCCCTGACACCTGCTCCTTGTGAATATTGTGGATTTACAGTACCTGTCAAAAGTTTGGACACACCTACTCATTCAAGGGTTTTTCTTTGTTTGTACTATTTTCTACATTGTAGAATAATAGTGAAGACATCAAAACTATGAAATATCACATATGGAATCATATAGTAACCAAAAAAAGTGTTAAACAAATAAAAATAGATTTTAGATTTTAGATTCTTCAAAGATTCTTTCCCTTGATGACAGTTTTGCACACTCTTGGCATTCTCTCAACCAGCTTCACCAGGAATGCTTTTCCAACAGTCTTGAAGGAGTTCCACCATATGCTGAGCACTTGTTGGCTGCTTTTCCTTCACTCTGTGGTCCCAAACCATCTCAATTGGGTTGAGGTCGATGATTGTGGAGGCCAGGTCATCTGATGCAGCATTTCATCACTCTCCTTCTTGGTCAAAGAGCCCTTACACAGCCTGGAGGTGTGTTGGGTCATTGTCCTGTTGAAAAACAAATGATAGTCCCACTAAGCGCAAACCAGATGGGATGGCGTATTGCTGCAGAATGTTGTGGTAGCCATGTTGGTTAAGTGTGCCTTGAATTCTAAATAATTCACAGACAATGTCACCAGCAAAGCACTCACACACCCCCTCCTCCATGCTTCATGGTGGGAACTACACATACAGAGATCATCCGTTCACCTACTCTGCGTCTCACAAAGACACAGCTGTTGGAAACAAAAATCGCAAATTTGGACTCATCAGACCAAAGGAGAGATTTCCACTGGTCTAATGTCCATTGCTTGTGTTTCGTGGCCCAAACAAGTCTTTTCTTATTATTGGTGTCCTTTAGTTGGGGTTTCTTTGCAGCAATTCAACCATGAAGGCCTGATTCACGCAGTCTCCTCTGAACAGTTGATGTTGAGATGTGTCTGTTACTTGCCCTCTCTGAAGCATTTATTTGGGCTGCAATCTGAGGTGCAGTTAACTCTAATGAATTTATCCTCTGCAGCAGAGGTAACTATAGGTTTTCCTTTCCTGTGGCGGTCCTCATGAGAGCCAGTTTCATCATAGCGCTTGATGGTTTTTGCAACTACACTTGAAGAAACTTTCAAAGTCCTTGAAATGTTCCACATTAACTGACCTTCATGTCTTAAAGTAATGATGGACTGTCGTTTCTCTTTGCTTATTTGAGCTGTTATTGACATAATATGGACTTGGTCTTTTACCAAATAGGGCTATGTTCTGTATACCATCCCTACCTTGTCACAACACAACTGATTGGCTCAAATGCATTTAGAAGGAAAGAAATTCCACAAATGAACTTTTGACTAGGCACACATGTTAATTGAAATGATTTCCAGGTTAGTACCTCATGAAGCTGGTTGAGAGAATGCCAAGCGTGTGTAATGAACACAATGGGAGACAGAGAGCTGGTTTCAAGCACTGGGCGCAGCAGGTGTTTATTGTAAAGAACCACAGGAGGGGGCAGGTAGCTGGGTCCAGGGGCAGGCTGAAGGTCATACACAGTACAGGCAGGGAAAAGGCTAGTAACGTAGTCTGGGAGATCAGGCAATAGGTTAAAATACAATAGGTTAAAATACAGGCAGGGAATAGTCAAAAGGCGTCGTTAGTGAGGCAGTCAATAACTATCATACACGGGATAGTTATTAAACAGGACCACCAGCGCTCCGAATAGAAGTGTGTCACAAAACAAACAATACCTCACGGTGATGGGGTGGAAAGAACTGAACTAAATAGTTTGTGATAATGACATACAGGTGTGTGAACAGGTGATCAGAATTCAGGTGATTGGGATCTGGAGAGTGAGCTGCGTTCAGGGGATCTACGTGTTTGAGAGTGTGAGTTGGAAGCAGACGTTACAGCGTGTGCAAAGCTGTCATCAAGGCAAATGGTAGCTACTTTGAAGAATCTCAAATATCAAATACATTTTTATTTGTTTAACACTTTTTTGGTTATTACATGATTCCATACGTGTTATTTCATAGTTTTGATGTCTTCACTATTATTCTACAATGTAGAAAAGAGTCAACATATGATGTAGATGTGTCCAACCTTTTGACTGGTACTGTATATATCAGAAAACAATTTACTTTGTATTGGGTGCTTTGCCCAGTTGGAGGAGCGAGTTTTTGACGATGGCTTGAATCTGGGGAGCGGCCCGTCAACAGAGAGCATTCTGGGTAATAACGTCCGCCCCGTGGAGCTCCGGCCACGCAACTCTAACAGACAGGGTCCCCGCGCCATTCGCCGCCAGACCTGGAACAGAGAGGACGTGAGTTGTTGCCGCTTGAAATCCAAACTAAAAAAGTGAAAGTATTTGATTGTACTCTGGTTTAGCCTGGTTTCTAGTTTGTTTCAGCTTGTCTTTATCCAATGTGTGTTTATAATGACAATGGCAACATTACTAGTTTGAGATAAAAAAAAAACCGTTTGAAAAACAGTCGTTAGAGAGAGAGACAAAACACAGCCCATCAACCAAAAGGACTTGACGTCAGGGTGAATTGACCCTATCCCTTCAGAAACCTACTGTATTATTGATGAAACAGTGTGTAACTTGAAAAGGTATTAATAAACCAATTAGGCACATTTTAGCAGTCTTGATATAACATTTTGAACTGAAATGCAATGATTCATTGGATCAGTCTAAAACTTTGCACATACACTGCTACCATCTAGCGGCCAAAATCTAAATTGGCCGCTAGATGGTAGCAGAATATGGCAGCAGAATAGTGGTATCAAGAATATGCATATCCTTGCTTCAATGCCTGAGCTACAGGAAGTTAGATTTGGGTATGTCATTTTAGGCAAAAATGGGAAAAAAGGGATCCGATCCTTATGAGGTTATTAATAACACAGTTATTACTATATTAATGATGGATGATGCTGGTTTCTGGGAAATTCGGGCAAAAATAAGCTATTGTACATCTAATATCCTCATGGTTTTGTGACTGCATATAGCCTTGGTATCCCTGCCTGTCCTAGTTATTATGCTATTTTAGGTGTTTACTGAAACACCTCTTACATAAGACCTCCTCTTTTCCTTGTTGTTTCCCCCCAGGCGGTGTTGGACAGTTTACTATTAGCATCTGTGACCCAGCTCTCTGCACGGATACGCCATTCTGTGGACAAAACAGCCGGCAAAATCAGGTAGGCATCACCTTTCATCACGATTCATTCAAAGAAAAGGAATGTGAAATAATGAATTCCCTGATTTTGATGATGAAGTGTTAGGAGTGCTTCATGAGTTGCAAGTAAACCCAAGCAGTGTGAAATAATTGGCTAGCGTTTGACTTTGAAGAAATTCTATTCTGAATACATGCAGCGACATGCTGTGCTTTGAACTGGATCAAATCCGGATAACGACAAGGAAGAATCAGTAGTGTTGTATAAGATATGATGGCTTGTATCCTAGAAAATACTGTATCCTAATTTGGATACTATGAATGGCACTTCATAAAGGTTAAGATGACAACTTGAAACATCCATCCTCACTTTTTAAACATCAGAAACCACTTTCATGTTCCCCCTCAACCCATTTCACGCAAATTATTTTTGAAAACTTCTCCAGGATATTATTCAAAGATAAGGACCGGAAATGGGACG